>NC_043002.1:5779971-5882471 GCF_006345805.1 Octopus sinensis
AGTTAATAACCCCAAATAAAGACCGACTCAGAACACGACAATCCATGCTATCATGGAAACTAGGTATAAAAGGGTGATAATGTTGCTTTCAACACTTTTAAGGTGGATGTAAGAATGATAGTTGGCAGAGAGTTCTTTGGGATGGAATACACTACAGTATATTTCTAGATCAGAGCAGATCTTTGTAGACAAAGATTAAAAAGTTTGTTAATGACTGAGACCAGCTCTAAAGTACAATGTTTGAAGGTAGTCGAACATTAAGGTTGGTGGACATTTTTCCTTTTTTTTTCATGGGACGAAATTGAGATCATGTTCTTTATGGGCCGTACAACATGGTTAACATTGCCCTTGAACAGTTGCAAGTTGATGGTTACAGTAAAAGCATGGGCTAACTAAAGTGTTGGAGAAGTCATTGTTAATGGCTGTCTCCATCCATTGCCTTTGAGATGTTGAAATGAGTGAAATTCTCAGCATTAGCAGAGTCAGAAGGATTGTTCCTTGTGCAGTTGGAGATATACTGTAGCAAGTTTCCTAAGATCAAGAAATATTCTATAGAAAGAGAGAATGAACAATGTGATGAGGATAGGATAAAGCTTTGGGGTGTTCTATTTGAGAAAAATAGCAGAAGTGTCAAGGCTGGTGACCTAGTGGACCTGGTGGCTTTGAAGTAACCTGCTGTTTCTTTCGCACTTGGCACGTGTGCATGCATCTTGGTTTGAAGTTACAGAGTTTTTTTTAGACAAGGAGGTACCGACCAGAAGTAAACATTGAAGTCAAGAGAACTTACAGTTTGTGCAATGTAAAACAAATAATAATAAATCAGTACTATACTCGTCTGGCATCTGTGCCGGTGGCACGTAAAAAGCACCCACTACACTCATGGAGTGGTTGGCGTTAGGAAGGGCATCCAGCTGTAGAAACATTGCCAGATCAGATTGGGCCTGGTGCAGCCTTCTGGCTTCCCAGACCCCAGGTTGAACTGTCCAACCCATGCTAGCATGGAAAGCGGACGCTAAACGATGATGATGATGATGATATACAACACACATTATATGCTGGACACAATGAAAACAACCGTAAAAGTGTGAGAGACATATCTTCTCTAAAAAATGACATTAAAATATTATTAATACACATTCAATACAATGGGATGTGCTTTGAGGGCAACATGGTAGCATTTTCTAAGTAGTTGGGGTTTCTTTGTGTATTTGAAATGTAAAATAAATGTTAGAATATTCGTTTGACTGATTGGCGAGCTGGCAGAACCGTTAGCACGCCGGGCGAAATGCGTAGCCGTATTTCGTCTGCCGTTACGTTCTGAGTTCAAATTCTGCCGAGGTCGACTTTGCCTTTCATCCTTTCGGGGTCGATAAATTTATTTGTCTGTCCTTGTTTGTCCCCTCTATGATTAGCCCCTTGTGGGTAATAAAGAAACATATTTTGTAATTTTGTATTCTAACTGAACGAAGGCAGTGCAGATATATAAACAAGAAACACCTAATCTAGTTTTATTTATTAATTGCAGATCAGTCCTGACCGAGCAAATTTAAGCATCACAAGCGTTCCAGACAGGACTATTCTTCCACCACCACCACCAACAACAACAAAATTATCTGATGTCTCCTTCCTACTTTTTTCTTCTTCCTTTTGTAACCAGTAGGGTGTGATTCGAAAGTGATTTAAACTGCTGTTTCTAGCAGACCTAGTAACACTGTATTAGGCTCTTTCCAGTTACTTCTACAATTTCGGTAATTAACACACAAAATAAACTATATACGAAAATTCTGCGTTATTCCATACAACACTTACTTAAAAAGCCCACAACACCCACTACTGGGGGCGGATAAGAGGAGAGATTGGAAGAGATCGGGGCCACAGTGACGACATTAAAACACAATATCCGGAAACCAGCATCAAACGTTTATGGATTGTAACGGATAAACAAACTAAATTCTCAAGATAATGGAGAAATCTAGTAAAATGAACAAAACAAAAGTGCAAAGAGCTACAAAAAAAATTAACCGATTTTCTTAATTAGAAGCAAGAAAAGTAGGGAAATGACTGATAACTTGTTAAATTTTCTTTTTTCACCCAAGGTCTTCGACGTTTTTGATTTATAGCAGTTGATTGTTAATTAGCCCCAAAGTCAATCCTAATCGAACAGTCTTGAGATTAAAGGCGGATTTAAATTATTTTTGGCAGATATTTCCAGCAGGAGCAGGTCGAGTGATCGCGTAGAGGTTCCCTGTTTGGCTTATTTATATTTATTTCTTTACTACCCACAAGGAGCTAAACACAGAGGGGGCAAACAAGGACAGACAAAGGGATTAAGTCGATTACATCGACCCCAGTGCATAACTGGTACTTAATTTATCGACCCCGAAAGGATGAAAGGCAAAGTCGACCTCGGCGGAATTTGAACTCGGAACGTAACGACAGATGAAATACGGCTACGCATTTCGCCCGGCGCGCTAACGTTTCTGCCAGCTCGCCGCCTATTTGGCTTATTTATATTGTTGGTTTCGAGGAACTAGTGTTGCCCTGACTGGGTCGGCGTGAACTTGTGTGGCTACTGACACAAACGGAACCTCAACTATAATCAACCTGCTACAAGAGATAACACCAAACATTACTAAACTAACAGCCTACAGTCTAAAAAAAAAAGAAAATTGAGACTACATTAGACAGGCGATGTCTGATAAGAGAGAAAAGAAAAGAAACAGGATTGTCCCGACCGACTTCCTTTTTACCAAATGTTTGCTCAAAATAAACAATGCAGGGAGAAGAAGATAAACAACAAATGATTTTTCACTTCAGGTTCTCTCTGCCCCAACTTTAATTGTTATATTAGAGATATTATTCTGATATTTAGCTCAATCATCGATTCAACGAGAACTGAAAATTTAAGTGACAATAATCACAAAATATTCTGTTGTGTCTGGGTAGAGTCATTTTCTTTTTGGGTGCCTTTATTATTTAACACACTCACCGGTAAAATTTCCACTTTTTTCTTATTTTTATTGTCCTAAAATTGTCATTGCATCTTGCAACCTTTCCAATAGTCTTGACGCAACGAAAATTTTAGGAAAATTTTAAGAAAAAGTGGAAAAATTTACCGGTGAGTGTGTTAAATAATAAGGCACAAAAAGAAAATAACTCTCCCCAGACACAACAGAATATGCTTCAACACACCAACTCATATAAAGAATCCCGCAAACCAAATCAAAAAACAAAATCACAAAATAATTTACCTAATAAATAACCAATCGCAGAGTAATTCATCGATAAAAGTGCAAATCGATGGTCAAGATCACCAACAATGCTTCTTAGGTCACAAATACATTTAGGAAAGACGTAAACATCACTTTTTTCCAGTGTTCATATTATTGGTGTGAGTGATATCAAAATATATTTATATACAAGAAATCGTTATGGAAGGACCTTGTTTATTTTGAAAGTAAAGAATTTTCTTTACAAAGAAAGCTAAAATAATCCGAATTTCACTTTCTCTTTTTAGTTAAAAAACAAAAAAACAACTTTGACAGAATTTTGCCGACGCAGAAAAACCTGAATTCAAAGAGAAGAATGGAAATCTCTAGATTCAGGTACCTTACACCCGTTTAGATATATATACAGGGTGTCCACAAAATCTGGGTACAGGGTACTTGAAAAAAATTATTATTTCTTATATTTAATTGTTTATGTTATGATTATATTTACCCCATCTACCCAGATTTCGTGGACACCCTGAATAAAACATAATTAATCCAGGCGGCAGTTTCTAATCTTTGCAATTAAAATACAATTTAACTATTTAACTACAAAGCGACCTCGAAAAGAGAAAGGCATGAATGTCACCACTGCCTCGTTTTTCTCAGACCCAATAAATCCCCGAGCTCTTGAGTTGTGTTAAGGAACTGTTTTATTTATTTCACTGACGGCCAAAACGTGTTTCTAAGACGCAAGATACGGAGAGAATACATAAACAGCATAAGATAATTACTGTTAACCTAATTACACATATTGGACCTATGTACTGTTGTATATATATATACATATATATATATATATATATATATATATATTTACATATATATATATATTTACATATATATATATATATATATTTACATATATATATTTACATATATATATATTTATATATATATGTATATATATATTTGTATATATATATATATATTTGTATATATATATATGTGTATATATACATATCTATATGTATATATATATATAGGTATACAAGTACCATATATATACATATATATATATATATATGGGTTAGCCATATTCAAATGGCAAATATGCGTCACGATATATATATATATATATATATATATAATATATATATATATATATATATATATATATATATTTATATATAGTAAAAGCAATTAAGATTCAAGTGAGTTCCAATGAATTCACATGAATTCGGTACTTAACTTAGATGCACCAGAAATCTATAAGGTATTAACCATAAAATAATGTGGGATGATTATAAACAAGAAAAAAGCAACAAGAATGGATTATATATATATATATATATATATACTAAGTAATTAAGGGTTCAGCAACCCTTAATTACTTAGTATTACTTAAACCTTTCTTGAATGGGTCTTTTACATGCCGAACTCTACTTGGTGAAATTAATGATTATTTCTAAATTAATTAATTTCACCCTTTATTATTTGATAATTATACATATATATATATATATATATATATAGTCGAGATCTTGGAGAAATTAAGGAATCGTTTATAAAACACGGGTGTTTAATCAGTTTTTTTTAAATATATAAATAAAAGAGATTCAACATGATGTACTGGAAATAAATGAGAATAAATATGAATTTGATGGGAGATGTTTTGGTAAAAACCAACCGAAAATAAAATAAATCTGATTTGCAAATAGGGAAGGCCATATATGGATTTTAAGATTGATTTACACGGCTAAATAAATACAAACATAGGTAGATGTTGTTATTGGTGTTGAAAGGTTTCGTTAAGCTTCTTTGTGGATTAAGATTACGTATTAAAAAAAGCGTTTTCGAAAGAGAAAGGAGAAAATATTGGAAAAGAAAACATTGAGAGCTTCTTGGAAAGAAGCAGCGTTATGAGAGAGATTGACAGCAAAGGACGATAAAATGGGATTTATGTGTTGTTTAATGTGACAATCACTGCAGATTTAGAAATAAAAATGTCGTTAAATGTAAAAAAAGTCGATCGGGAAATACCTGGACGAGTATATAAAGGTGTAAAAGGATAAAATATGAAGGCGAAGCACATTACCTCATTGTCGGACGCCATCTTGCGACATATCGTCAATGTCATTTACCCACAATGCATCAGGCACGTTGCGATTTTTGAAAGCAGGATTTTTTTACTTTGGGGAGCAGACAGCTTTTGAAATGCTTCTTACTTAAAACGTTGCTGGGGTTTAATAAGAACTTTGTCAACCCCGAAATAAGAGATCTGTGATCAGAGACGTTCCAGCCGTTACCATCCCGTCTTTAATATTCACTTTTATTAAAAATAACCATAAATGTTGAAATTTTGGGGGGAAGGGTATCTTTTTTTCTTCAGAAAATATTGCTGGTGTTTAATTAAAAATTTTTGTCAACCCCCAAATAAGAGATCTATGATGAAAGACGTTCCAACCGTCACCATCTCGTCTTTAATATTCATTTTTATACTCATTCAAAAATTAAAAATAACCATAAATGGCGAAATTTTGAAAGCAAAATTTACTTTCAGAAGTAAAATTTACTTTGAGAAGCAGACAACTTTCAAATGTTTTTTTACTTAAAACATTGCTGGTGTTTAATAAAAACTTTGTCAACCCCGAAATAATAGATCTATGATCAGAGACGTTCCAGCCGTAAACATCCCGTCTTTATATTCATGCAAAAATTAAATATAACCATAAATTTTGAAAGCAAAATTTACTTTCAGAAGCAGACAACTTTCAAAAGCTTTTACTTAAAACATTGCTGGTGTTTAAAAACTTTTGTCAACCCCGAAATAACAGATCTATAATGAAAGACGTTCCAGCCATCACCATCCCGTCTTTAATATTCACTTTTATACTCATGCAAAAATTAAAAATAACCATAAATGTTGAAAACTTTCAGTTCTCTTCTCTGGAAATCTTGAAATATGAGACATTTGGAAAGAAAAAGTAATTGGTATTCATTTTTTTTATTTTACTGGCTTTACTCAGGGCGCCACTTAGAGGTAGATATCAGGTATAATTACCGGGGAATGGGTACCATCTCTCTCTCTCTCTCTCTCTCTCTCACTCCACACACGCACACACATACATAAACCCTCGTGTATGTATGTATGTATGTATGTATGTATATATGTATGTATGTATGTATGTATGTATGTATGTATGTATGTATGTATGTATGTATATATGTATGCATGTATGTACGTACGTATGCATGTATGTGTGTATGTATATATGTATGCATGCATGTACGTACGTACGTATATATGTGTGTGTGTGTATGTATGTATGTATGTATGTGCGTGTGTATGTATGTATGTGTGTGTATGTATGTATGTATGTGCGTGTGTATGTATGTATGTGTGTGTGTATGTATGTATGTATGCATGTATGAATGTATGTATGTATGCATGTATGTATGTTTGTATGAATGTATGTATGTATCTATGTATGTATGTATGTATGCATGTATGTATGTATATGTGTGTGTATGTATGTGTGTGTGTCTATGTATGTATGTATGTGCGTGAGAATGCAGGTGAACAGTTTGACAGTAACTTAGAAATTTCACTTTCATAGACTTCGACAGACTGACTCGGAGCCAACAAAGGCAAAACTTCAAAGTTACTATCAATCTTTTCTTTGTAAAAATAAATGTACTCTACTTAGATGTATTGATCGATCCTTCATTTAATGTTTGATGTTTATATAAAAATGCATAACAGCCATGCTTGAAACTCTTAACCCTCCATCACTTTTGTAATTATCTTCTGATTAAGAACATATACTCGTGTACAGAAAACTATTTTTCTTTTCGTTCTATTTTTCGTACATACTTATGCACTTATACTCAAGTACATACATACGTACGTATGCACGTGTGTACGTATGATATTTTTACCTTTATTACCACTGCTGCCAACTTGATCGTCCAATGTCACGAGCTGCTTTCTTTTCAATTTCCATACCAACTTAACTCCAGTAAAGACATGAAGGACCTTTTCGCTTTGACCGGTAGATTTTTAAAATAATTTCTTTGTAACTAAACGCTTTTAAACTTCGTATACTGGTAGAATGTGTTTATAAAACATCTTTTTCAGATCTTTTCGCTTTGACCGGCAGAGTTTTAAAGAACAGATAGCTTAAAAACTACAGAATTTTCTCAAGAAAACCAAGAGAAAAAGATGTTTTATGTAACACACTACCAGTATACGAAGTTTAAAAGTATTTAGTTACAAAGAAATTATTTTTAAAATCTGCCGGCCAAAGCGAAAAGATCCGACATGAATATCGCAGTGTCATACATGAGTGTAAATGCAATGATTTATACTAACAGGAAATATTAACATTTTCCCCTGCGTTGATCGCGCATTTATTTTAGGCGAATAGCTTAAGTCAAGGCATTAATGCTATGGCTTCTTTTCTTGAAATGGACTGTACTTTTCTTTGGATAGTACATTTAATCTGTCGCCCAGTTAAACGGTATAGCTTGAATTTGTTTTTCTCCTGGCTAAGCCAGAGGAGAGACAGCGTCTAAAACCCATTTCAGAGTCTTCATGACTGCTGGCTGGGAAAGGAGATCTGTCCCGAATACTTCGAACAGAGTGGATTCGGCTTTTGAGTACCAAGTTCCATGTAGGCTTAGCTGAGGCACAAAGAAAGTCTATTAAACAAAACAGAAACAGACTCTCCAATGGGCTTCCGTACAGTGCTTACATACCAAATTGCAATCACAATGCAATCGTTGACTCAAGGCCATGGTCTAAGGCATTTGCCCAAGTAGCGATGTAGAAGGATCGATTTCGAAGCCGTGTAGCAGCAAGGCAAAGTTATTGACCCCAAAGCCATGCCTGCGACTGGTTGGATACATTCAACTGAGTGTACTCCACTGCGAGCCCTCAGAATATGTCTCAGGGCTGATGATAAGTCGGGAGCTTGAAACGTTGGCTTCCAGCTGTAGTACCCCATCAGCTACGCCCTCTTTCGCCTTCTCCCCTCAGTTTGTGATACCCTTGCGAAGGTCATTGCTGCTACTCTTCTTCCTCTCATCTAATTCCAAATGAAAATAGAAAAAAAAGATGCTTTGTGTATCTAGACTACTTTATCCGATGTATCGTTCTCTTTTTAAGATGAATGGGTGAGGCATCGGAGAGACTTGGCTGCTGTTTCTAGAAATCCTAGTAACAACGCTGAAGTTCCCTCGTTTGCTTGATCTGTGGACAGATGTTGTGGTGTTGGTGGTGGTTTAACCTCTCGGCAACCCAAATCTAAGGCATTGGCAATTTAAGCACACTCAAGAAGCGGTCACAAAGTGTATTGCAAACGGCGGCCTCAAGCTCTCATTAAGCCGATCGCGGGCGAAAATCTCGGCGTTAATAGCAAATATTCAATCAATATCATCGAAAACTGAAGTGGAGAAATGTTCAGTGCAAGTGGCGGCTGAGCATAAGTAGTCGTTCCTGCGAATTGAAGGAAAGATTGCACTAATGAGGTAAACAGCGCCAAAGATAAAGTAGTAATCTCTTGGAAAATCGATTTAACGACTGTTCATTTTGCTCACGTCACTAATATCTTTGGGGACCAATAAACATCACAGCATCGAACAGTTTTCTCCTAAATAAAGAGATGTAGTTTGAAGGTGGGTGCATTGAAACTTCTTGTTTCACAGAGTTCACAGGAACCAAGGGAAATAACTTCCACTGGCAAATGAGAAATGTTAAAACTTCTGTTCTGTGTCGTGAATGCGATTAATCTTGCATTGATACGAAGCGAGTGAACTCGATTTCAGCGTTGAGTGGTAACCATCATTGGGATCTTTTCGGTTTGACCGGCAGGTTTTTAAAATTATTTCCACGTAACTAAACACTTTTAAACTTCGTATACTGGTAGAATGTGTTTAGAAAACGTTTTTCTCTTGGCTTTCTTGAGAAAATTCTATAGTTTGTAAGCTATTTGTTGATTTTTTTCTTCAATTTCAACCAATCAATGACGTCTATTGAGGTGAAAACATTCTGTGCCGTATAAATATGTCCCTCGTTTAAGAAACAGATTAGGTTTATTTACATTTCTGAAGAAAAAAAGATACCCTTTCCCCCACCCCTAACCCTAAAACAGATTGAAATGCAATAGATCGATACCAGGGTCATAATTATGGGTGACAATTTCATGACACCGCTAGAAAAACTGCCGTTCAAACCGAAAAGATCCCATCATTGTGTCAAGAGGAACGGAAAAAGTCAATATTTGCGATATTTGAGCTTATTACTTAATGACATGGGTTATATCCGTCGCTCTGCCGATTCTAAACTTCCAACACCCTTTATGGACAACTGGCCGAAATCCAAAAGCGTAGCTCGAACTGAAAAGCACGGGGAATTGGTGTTAACGTTGCAGCGTAATTTACTTTTGATTAGATAATACATGTGCCAGTGTGTGTGTGTGTGTGTGAGAGAGAGAGAGAACTAATCAGATATGGATATTTGACCTTTAATGTGATATTAAGGTTGTGAAATAGTCATTAATAAATAACGTTTGGTGGATTGCGTGTTATTTTTCATAACGACTGTATTGATATTGTATTCTTTATCATGCATCTTTATTAACCTGGAACATTTGCTTATACATATATACAAGTGTATAAGAGCAGCATTCGAAAGACATCGAATGGAATAAGCACAGGTTTTCACAACAGAATATGCTAAATAGTAATACGAATACAGTTCCTAATTTTTGGTTTCAAATTTTGGCACAAGGCCAGCAAACTTGGGGAAAGCGTAAGTGGATTACATCAACTCCAGTACTCGACTGGGACTTATTTTGTCGACATCGAAAGCATAAAAGGCAAAGTCGACCTCGGTGGAATTTGAACTCAGAACGTTAAGACGGATGAAATGCCACTAAGCATTTTACCCGGCGTGCCAATGATTCTGCCAACTCGTCGCCTTATACAGTTCATGATTATTGAAAACAAATGAATTTGATTGAATGAGAATGCCTTATCACAAAACTGACTGGCATAGCTTCGAGCAGCACCTCGGGTAAGTAAACATAGAAGAGGGTGAGAGGCGACATCACTGCGTTTAATCTAGATGGTTCTACTTGAGGTTCAGTTGGCCAACTTTTTATAACGCCAATCGATCAGGAAATTTGTCGGGAAGAGTCCAGCTCATTTGGTTGCACCAGTTGATCAGACTGGCCGAGTTATGTTCGCGTAGGTGTTTATGTCTCATTTAGAAAATTATGCTGTGGTTCTAAGCTAGAATTCTGAGCCAGGTGGTTTCGAATTTTAGTAGAAGCTTTATTACAAACCCATAACTGGGATGGAACTAGCACTTACACTTGTAGCGTAGCTAGGTGATATCCTCACTGTTTGAGAACTATATTAGAAATGATCTCGTGTTAGATAGCAACCATCTTTGAGTATTTTGACCCTGTTGTGTCCACTACCCTGATTGGTTGACATTGGCGCAGTTTGTCTCTTGATTTATTTCGCACCAGTGTGTAAGCCAACCAATCACGGCCTTCGGATACGGTCCCATGACACAGTCTTTTTGGGGTTTGACTGGAGTCCACCTCAGGTTAATAAAAGGCGCCAGCAAATCACTACTTTTCGTCTTGGGTTCTAGTCCTCAGGACTAACCTCTGACCACAGAGCGACTCAGCCAGTTCCAGCGACAGACAAACAAATCAGCCAGCCATGTTCCTGTTCCAGCCAACGACGACGCTAACATACACTAGCAAGGCAGGACATTTCCACCACCAACGCCTTCATCTCGACGACACCTTTCTCTGCCGTCGCCATCACCATTGTTGTCCTTCAACTTCATTTCATCTCCAGCAACACCAATACGTACACCGCACTCGCTGTTGTGATTTTGACCAAGGTGCACAGCACTACCTGCAAGAATTCCTGTATCAAGGGACCTGGCACAGCATTGAAGCCCCAACCACTACGCGACATGTGTTCAACTGGCATTCTGCCTTGTGACCCCAATATCCTGTTACAGAACTATTGCTATTGTGTAACCTTACTATGAACTGGTAAATTCATCTCTATCTTGTCTAAAAATATCCTGAGAGACTCATTCTATGCTCTGTATTGTATTCTGAGCTGAATTCCAAAAGTGGCAGGAATGCTGGGACCGGTGTATTGCTGCGCAAAGTGACTATTTCGAAGTGGATGATGTTAAAACTTAGCTAAATAAGTTATTTTTTTATTGAATATAACTAGTCTGAGAACCTTTTGATACCGCCTCATATGTATATGTGCGTGCGCGTGTATATATGCATGTTTATTTATTTGATGCACAGGGGTTTAAACAGCTGACTTGCAGTTTCTTGGTTGACTGCACAGGTTAGCAGATTTTGAGGTTATAAGTAATATTACGTAATACTTGCATTCAAACATGTCGTTGTCTACAATCCTCCACATTGTTTGCGCCAATAAAATTTTACTCATAAGGATGTGGGTGCTTTTTTTTACGTGCCACCTGCACAGGTGACACGTAAAAAGCACCCACTACACTCGCGGAGTGGTTGGCGTTAGGAAGGGCATCCAGCTGTAGAAACACTGCCAGATCAGACTGGAGCCTGGTGCAGCCCCTGGCTTCCCAGACCCCGGAAAACGGACGTTAAGCGATGATGATGATGATGATATGGTTAAACTGACATTATAGTAGCAGACACTTGCCCAAAGTACCATGAATTCCCGGTCACAGGACCAAAGGGGTCTTTGCATGGTCATTCGACTTGCTCAAAAGAGCAATCAGTTATCCTCAGATTAGAACTACCGTTGTATATAAGAACAAGACAATTCCTTCTAAAAGGCTGTAGTGGACCTGACTAAAATATCTTTGGTCTTAAGTGCAGGTGTGGTTGTGTGGTAAGAATGTCGCTTCTCAAACACATGGTTCTGGATTCAGTCCCACTGCGGGGTCTCTTGGTCTCTTACTTTTGATCCGGCTCGACACAAATCTTGTAAAGGGATTTGCTTGGTGGAAACTGAAAAAAGCCTGTCGTGTATGTATGTATGTATGCATGCATGTATGTTTGTATGAATGTATGTTTGTATGTATGTGTGTTATGTATGTATGTTTGTATGTATGTATGTGTGTATGAATGTATGAAAAATGTATGTATGTATGAGTATATGTATGTTTGTATGTATGTATGTATGCATGCATGTATGTATATTTCTATGTATGTGTGTATGTATGTATGCTTGTATGTATAGTTGTATGTATGTATGTATGTTTGTATCTGTGTATGTATGTATGTTTGTATGTATGAATGTATGTATGTATGAATGTATGTTGAATGTATGTATGTATGAATGTATGTATGAATGTATGTATGTATATTTGTATGTATGAATGTATGTATGTTTGAATGTATGAATGTATGTTTGTATGTATGTACGTATGAATGTGTTTGTATGTATGTATGTATGTATGTATGTATGTATGAATGTATGTATGTATGAATGTATGTATGTTTGAATGTATGTATGTATATTTGTATGTATGAATGTATGTTTGTATGTATGTATGTTTGTATGTATGTACGTATGAATGTGTTTGTATGTATGTGTGTATGTGTCTATGTATGTATTGCTTGGTGGAAACTGAGAAATGTATGTTTGTATGTATGTATGTATGTGTTTATGTATGTATGTATGTATGTTTGTATCTGTGTATGTATGTATGTTTGTATGTATGAATGTATGTATGTATGAATGTATGTTTGAATGTATGTATGTATGAATGTATGTATGAATGTATGTATGTATATTTGTATGTATGAATGTATGTATGTTGAATGTATGAATGTATGTTTGTATGTATGTATGTATGTATGAATGTATGTTGTATGTATGTATGTATGTATGTATGTATGTATGTATGAATGTATGTATGTATGAATGTATGTATGTTTGAATGTATGTATGTATGAATGTATGTATGAATGTATGTATGTTGTATGTATGTATGTTTGTATGTATGTACGTATGAATGTGTTTGTATGTATGTGTGTATGTGTCTATGTATGTATTGCTTGGTGGAAACTGAGAAATGTATGTTTGTATGTATGTATGTGTTTATGTATGTATGTATGTTTGTATGTATGCATGTGTGTATGAATGTATGTATGAGTATATGTATGTATGTATGTATGCATGCATGTATGTATATTTGAATGATTGTATGTGTGTATGTATGTATGTATGCTTGTATGTATGTATGTATGTATAGTTGTATGTATGTATATTTGTATGTATGTATGTGTGTATGTATGTATATATGCTTGTATGTATGTATGTATAGTTGTATGTATTTACGTATGAATGTGTTTGTATGTATGTATGCGTGTGTGTGTGTGTCTTTATGTTTGTGTTTATTCTCCACCACCGCTTGACAACCAGTGCTGGTTTGTTTGTGTTTCCAAGCTTATAAGCAAAATATTGGGGTTGATTTGTTCGACTAAACACTCCAAGGCGGTGCTCCAGCATGGCAGCAGGCTGATGACCGAAACAAGTAAAAGATAAGAGGTAGGTCAGCTCGATCGTGGTTTTTACCAGTTAGTGTAGCGAGCCAATTTTAATTAACGAAAATTACACCTGTAATGAGTAGAAAAATAAAGACATTATCTAAATTATTGATTCTGGAATTTCGGAATTTAAATTTATAACGAATATAATGGATAAGTACCAGTTACGCACTGGGGTCGATATAATCGACTTAATCCGTTTTTCTGTCCTTGTTTGTCCTCTCTGTGTTTAGCCCCTTGTGGGTAGTAAAGAAATAGGTATGATATCTCCGAAAAATTGCTTATTTCTTCAAAAACAATATTATAGTTGTTGAATAAGAGTGAGTGATAGTATTACCAATATATGGACAGTGTTAATGCCATCCATACAACTTAAATTCTTCGGATAGTCAACTCCTTTCATGCATTTATTAGCTAAACTGTTTCGGGTAGTCCAGATTCCGATCGTTAAGTACGATTTATTTAAACAAATAACGAATCACTTTAGAAAGAGCAGTTACATCGACCTTAAATCACAGTGAACCGTCTTAAAAGAAGGAAGGACATATGATGTAAGATGTCCTAGATATACTGTGTCTGAAAAAATATAAGAAACAGTCGTGTCTGAAAAGTTTTGGGTCACAGGTTTGTACTGTCAGATCGAGAGCAAAACAACAAGCTTAGTTGGCTAAAGGGTACTACTAGCGAACAGTGGTCCCGGTGCGCGCACACGTGAAGTCGCGCATCCGCGCTAGCTAGTCGTAAGTAGTCGATCCTACAACGACTACCTAGCAAAGTAAATAAAACACAAAATAAATAATTTTTTTTACACAAAGTAAATAATTTTTGTTAAACAAAGTAAATAAAACACAAAAACACAAAGTAAATAATTTTTTAAACAAAGTAAATAAAACATAAAAACACAAAGTTAGGATCGACTAGTCACGCCTAGCTGGTGCGGATGCGCGCACCGGGACCACTGTTCTCAAGTAGTACCGGCTAGGTAAAGTACCACTCGATTAAATGGGAATCAAACCATGTTATAACTTCACCCCGAAGCGACAGACGTCCTTGTGGAAAAGCATGAACACCACTCCATCCCATTCCCGTAGAACCCGAACCATTCTTCTCCTAGCAGAAAACTCCAAAGCAACGCAGTCTCCAGTCTCGGTTAAGTTCCCGCGTGACATTTCCTCGCTTCTGATTGGCTAACACCAAATGTGTGGCAAGTTTGAAAACTTAAACATTATTTGTCTCTTTCATCATAAACTTACTGGACACTAATTTACCTGTGTGTACATAGACTACCCACCACTCCAGGTAAACCACTACCTATTTCTAATGCTGCTTCACTTACTACAACACTGTCTGGTTTATAAATGAAACTCACTCCTTGTTTTGCATACTTTTGTTGTCTCTTTTACATCTTAACAAACATTTTTCAATCCATCTCTCTTAATTGCCAACAGGTACTTCATAGAACATTCGTTATGTAACATACATATATATATCTACAATGTAATATTGTTATATCATTATTAATTAACTCTCCCTGTTTTAATTGTGAAACCGAATGCATGTTATTTACGATGCTAGGAAAAATATTTTTTCTACATATGTGTTCTTTTTTCATTCCATCCTTTGCATTAGATTTTATAATAATGAAATTATTGTATACAGCGCTCAGGTGCATTTTATAATCCCCGATTTTTCTTCTTACATTAAGCAAGACAAGTCGTTATACATTTTACAGCTTTAAGCTTGTAAATGATAAAATTAAAGATTTATAAAAGTGGATGAATATCTGTCTAATATAATTTTTATTTTATTTCTTTCCTTTACAAAAATTCAGAACGGCCTACCTCTCTATTGATCATTTTCACATCACGTTTCATCTGAATAAAAGCAGTCTTTATTTTATGTTCTACTTTGAAATAATATCATTTAATGTAAAGAAGATAAATATTTGATCAGTGAGTTTAGTGTGGGAATATTTGTCAGTAACGTTGACTTGGCGGCTACGTTGTTTAAAACTAGTTTTCTGTTAGTCTTTATTATATTCGACCCCAATCAAATTACCCACCCAAATGTGCGCTCTCAAAACCTATTTTTTAATTCTGAGAGAATTTGTTTTTTTTCGCTTTCTCTACTTTCCTCTCTTTTTCTCTGTTTCCAAGCAGTGACTGACCTTTAAAATATACATATTCCTTTTCAAACAATATATCTTTCTATCCAAATAGCCTGAATAGTGAATTATCACATACTTGCTATCTTGTAACTAACGGTTGTTGGGTATGAATAGTCAACAACAGCTGTACCGCCTTAAAAATTCAAAACTCCAATAGAAATAGTAACTTGTGTAAATCCACCTTTTTTTTTGTATGCCCGTTTATAATTATATTTTTAAAACCGTTTTCCACGAAACTTCAAGGAAATGTATCTCGAAATTCTAAAACTAAACTGAATACATTGCAGATTGCCTTGGTGCCAAGTTGGGGAGGTATTCTTGATTTACAATTAAACAAATTTACTTAATGCTACTTTACCATTAAAAAGGAATAATCATTTGACGGACTTTCGGAATAACTATCACTACATCACGGAGAAGGTAAAAAAAGATTAAATAAAGGGGCAAAAATATAGAAAACTGTAATTTTTGGAAAGTATTCTTTTAGAATCGTAATTTTCGTTGTGTGAAACAGGAATATTGACAAAGAAAAATAACACCCAACTTTTTCCCTTCCTGATGAGGTAGTGATATCGATTTCGAAGGTCCGCCCATCATTCAACTCCAGTCACCTATAAAGGTTTTTATTTTTTTCGTGTGATTTGAACTTAAAGCATACACGAACGAAATCAAATACTGCGGCAATGCTTGATATTTCTATTTTCGTTTGAAGATCGAATTCCGAAGAATCGAATTATGCTCTTCGACGTCCAGTATCGATGCATTTAATTTCTACCGTATGATGACCAATAGCAATGAGTGCAGGCCCATTGCTATTGGTCATGATACAGTGTTGTTAGCAAGAATGGAAATGACTTATAGCCGGCATGCAGAGCCGTCTTAGGATTATCGACCCTTCACTCAGATAAAAACAATGTACTGGGACCTCTTACATATACGACCCCATCATAAATAAGCATTGGGCCCCATGACACGTAGGTGTTTCCAGGTAACTGTCCAGTGTACCCATTCGTTATGACAGCACTGTCCACATGCTCCTCGGACTAGTAATAGGCCAAAACAATTCGACGACTATGTTTTCAGCTGCACAATCAAATTTGAAAATTCCTGTATCAAGCCAAAATAATATCCTCAACTGCTAATTGTATATCTCTCCCAAGACCGCGAAACAGTTTCGATTCTATTAAAACACACACAAAGAAATGAGCTTTACGCAGTCTCAAATCAATGTTTGGTCGCCTTTAGATCCCACCAGTTCTAGACAAGACTTAAAAGTATTTTTTCGAATCAAATAACACAGAAAAACAGCATAGATAATAATATTTAAGCATTATTGAATTCTTTCCTTGATTCAATTAGAAATTAAAACAGGATCATGATATTTTATAGTACCAAATGCCCCTCAGACAATCTCACTGGGGTCTTTAAAAATCCACTGGAAATAGTGACCAAATGTCACCCTTCTTTCATAAAAACAAGACTTATTGGATATATATATTTTTTATTGCCCACAAGGGGCTAAACATAGAGGGAACAAACAAGGACAGACAAAGGGATTAAGTCGATTACATCGACCCCAGTTTGTAACTGGTCCTTAATTTATCGACCCCGAAAGGATGAAAGGCAAAGTCAACCTCAGCGGAATTTGAACTTAGAACGTAACGGCAGACGAAATACCGCTAAGTATTTCGCCCAGCGTGCTAATATTTCTGCCAGTTCGCCGCCTTATTGGATATATTGTCTAGAATGCCTATACTCATAGGGTTGCTTGACCTAGGCCAACTTATGAGAAGGGTGAATCCTCTGCAAAATCACAAAGAGATAAATGGTTGTAGTGTTGTCCTGAAAACATGCAGCTTGAGGGTCAATCTGGCAGTCCAAATATTGGTAATCATGTGGTCAATGACTGAAGAGACTTTTTACATTTATTCATTCGTTTTGTCTCACTACATTTACTACTGAGTGAATTATACCGTTAAACGATGATGATGATAAAATGTCAGTGCTACCTGATATGCAAACCACAGCCATTTTGTGTTGCTGATGGTTAGTGCTACTGCTTTGCTTTTAGCTCTAAACCTGGAGAAAGAGGTAGTGACCATGGCCTTTGCAGTATCTCTGAGACCTGTCAGATTGATGCTGTTAGTTTTTCACTTTTACAAGTTAACAACTACAGAAAACAAAAAAACATAAAGAAGGAAAGAATTCCAGCAGGAGCAAGTATTGAACATAGTCATTAGGACGAGGGTCTCATAAAGCACATTTATTGGCCAAAGATTGGAGCATTTTATATGCTGATCACTTGAGTGGCCTTTCTCTAGTTGTTCCCTTGGATGTCTATGTGTACAGCAGCTGCAAGCACCATCCCAGATAAGGGGCAGGACTTCATTGTGGTTCTCACCTCACTTTTGTAGATCATCAGTCATTGTTGGAACTTGAAGTATTTTCTACTTCTGTTTGCTCAAATTTTATTCAAAGATTATTATTGAGTCTTTTAAGTTTTTCGTGATAGTCCAAGACATCCTGAGATTTCATTGTTCTGGTTTTACTTTTTTTTTTCTAACTCAGAAAATATTTGTTCTTTTGACTGAACACAAAAAATCAGAGATCTACATTTTTGAGAGTGGCAAGGGAAATTTACGACGTTATGTTAGTTAAGTTAAGTTTAGTTAATTTTTTGGCTCAAAAAGCAAAAAGCAAGGCCATGTAGGGGGACATGGAGTTATGTACAGGGTGGTGTTCATGCAAAGAGTTCAGGCCATTTCTGGTCAAGAGAGACTTTGAACCGAGCGGTCGTCGGCATCTTCACTATCTCGTCCGGCAGCTTATTCCACAGATCTGCAACCCAGACAGAGAAAGCCCCTCTCCTTCGATTGAGATGAAATCGTCGCAGATAGAGCTTTTCGGAGTGACCCCGCAGCCGATGCTCTGGAGCAGGAGTGAAGAACAGCTCTTTCGAGAGGTTACACGTTCCGCTTATGATGTTGTGAGCAAGAATGAGATCACCACGGCGTCATCGTTTTTCTAGAGAATAAAGGTCGAGCGTCTTCAGCCTTTCTTCATAAGACAAATGCTTGAGACCAAGAACCATGCGGGTAGCCAGCTTCTGGACTCTTTCGAGATGGTGTATGTCTTTGAGGAGATAAGGAGAAGAGGCTTGAATCCCGTACTCCAATATGGGTTTCACCAGCGTGACATAGAGTGGTAGGAATATGGCTGCTGTGAGCATTCCGAATGACTGTCGAATCAAAAACAGAACTCTGCGTGCTTTGTTGGCAGCATGGACGCACTGGGCCGAAGGCGAAAAGGAAGAATCCACCAAGATACCCAGGTCCTTTACCTGGTCGGTCCTCTCCAGTAGCAGACGACCTGGCTTGAAATCAAGTTGAGTTGCAGGAGAAGAGCCAACAAGCAGATGACAGCACTTTGAAACGTTCAGACACAGGTTCCATTCGTTAGACCATCTCCAAACTTGGTGGAGGCATCGGCGAAGATCATCTATATCACCGCAAGGAGCAACCAATTTGACATCATCGGCAAATAGTAGGGTGTGTTGCATGAGGTCGTCGGGCAAGTCATTTATGAAAACTAAGAACAATAAGGGCCCAAGCACTGAACCTTGAGGCACGCCACTGCTAGGATATACTCTTTTTTTTTTTTGCATTTCCAAATATAAAGAAGTGAAACGATTTTAAGCAGGGATCAAGTCTTTGAGCTGAATTTATCAAAGTGCTTCATTCTTTTGTGGTTATCGTGAAGTAGAATGAGGTGGGGGTAGGGTTCTTTAGTAAATCCAATCTATTCTAGTATATTCTTCTTTCTACTTTGTGCCAGATGGCACAATAAGCTTCCAGTCTCTATCCCTCTCTCTCGTCCTATTGCACCTGGTCCCATGTTCCCCATCTACTGACCTGCCTCTCTAGTTTAACAGTTCTTCTCCCTTGTGTTCTTGAATCCTCCATGTTTCCTTCATCCTTCAAGAGTCCATGTATTGTTGGGTTGAGATGTAGTGTAATTGACCCCAAAGCTTAGCTTTCACTCAAGTGCATCATGTTTCTTTCTCTTTCTAGTTAGGAACCACTGCTTCTCTACCATGTTGTGGATTCTTCTGAATGTTTGAAGTTTCTGTAATAAGAAGTTTCCTTCAGGATCAGGTGATTAGCTCAATGCCCAACCTTCAAGATCTGAAGGCAGGATGTGTGTTCTGAGGGTTTCCTCCCTTTGGATAATTGCAATGCTGCCCATGCTCAAGAGCTCTATTTGCCTGGGAGTCAAAATCAGGGTTTCCTTCTAGGGGATTTTTTGGCTCCCTGTGAAGTGTGTTAGGGTACATAAGAAGTCAGAGGTACATAACGGTAGAATTAGTGGGAGATGAACCAAGGTTATTGTAGGGATGGTTGCTATTGGCAAAATGAGAGAGGTATATAGGGGAAAGGCAAGGTGGACAGGGCATTCAGTGGCAAATAAAGTGGTAAGGTATGGTATTGAGAATGCATGAGAAAAAGGAAGTGGTTTCAGGAAGGGTGAGTGATAAGGTGAATGAAATATGTGCAGTCCTCCTACTCTAATAGTGACAGCAGCTGAGTGAATAGAACCATAGTTAGAGGAGTGATGGAGGGGTGGGTGTTAGGAAGATGAGTTGTTGGGGTGATGTAGCCGACTGTATTATCATTAGTAATATTTTCATAGATATAACAGAATATCTTAAAATATTCTTTTGCCATTTAGAATTCTTCTGAAGTAGCATTTATGTGCTTAAATAATGTGTCTGTAGAAGAGCAATAAAACCTATCCAAAGCATGTCTGGTGTTGATGAGATCTGTGCTTAGACCATTGCAGAAGAGCTGGGGTGGCTATTAGATACACTAAATCAGTGTAGGCAAGTCTATTTTAAAAGGGATGCAGTCTAAAATGTGTAGATGTTTGTACAGTTGACTTTGTCCAAATATAATAGCTAAATATATCAGGGTGTGTGGAATGTAATTGCATTTTACCAGAAAGGATATAAAAACAAATGCAAACTGTGTTTATTTGAATAGTTCTAATCAAGAATGTAATCACCATTGTTTTTGTCAACTGCCGCCCAATGGGAAAGTAACCTTTTATGTCCAAATGTCTGAATGGCCATTTTCAACTTCCTCTCTGATCTTTTGCCTCTTATATCATGTTTTAGTGATCGGAACAAATGGAAATCCATAGGGGCCAAGTCAGATGCGTATGAAGGATGTGAAAGAACTTTCCTTTCTAACAATCTTATTTTTTCTTGGGTTTGTTTTGAAGAATGTTGCCATCCATTGTCATGTTGAAGAATGACACCTTTTCTGATTACTAAAGCTGGCTTTTGACATAATTTTTCATTTACACAATCAAGTTGTTGATAATAGACATCTGCATTGATGGTTCTTCTATGTTCCAGTGGCTGTAATGGATGATACCTCTCATGTTCCATCAAACACAAAGCAAGGATTTTTGTGGATGGTGTTCTAGTTTTGGCGTTGGCACTAGCCTTTCATTACATAATAACCATTGTCATTTTCATTTTCTGTTATGATGCAAAAATCCATTTTTCATCACCTGTAACAATACTCAGCAGAAAGGATAGGTTGTTATCAGTGGTTAGAAGACTGCTGTAGATGGTGGAATGTTGTGTTCAGTTCTCAAGCAGAAGCTCATGTGGATCCCAATGGTAGTTAAATTGACTCAAGATGTTGATAACAATTTCCAGTTCTCATGTGGCAGACTTGAACCTTATTTGAAGATAATACAAAACAAAATAAAACAAAACTTTCCTCTCATCCATTTTACATCTTCACAATTTAAAATTAAACTTAACAATTCTAGAACCTCTGCTCTTACTTAAGTCCTTCACTCCCTATAGAACACAGATCATTGAGTGGCTTTTCTCTATTGTTTTTACATCCTCAAAGTAAGGATTTCTTCTCCTGGACCTTGTTGGTTTTGAATTTTCACTGATGCTTTTGTGACTTTACTTTTTCTTTAGGTAGGGGTGTTGGTGCTATGCAATTTCATCTTACTTCTGGGATGAGGTGGTCCATATTAGCCTATCTTCTGTCCTTTGCCAGTTCATCATGAGAAACCCTACCATCAGCTTGAACTCTGCTGGCCTAGCTCTGAGGGTCACTGCAGCCCACAAGCCATCTCACCATAACAAAGACTGGGCCTTACTTGTTACTGTTTGCAGGAAATCTAATATAATTTTTTATGATTAGCACCCTACGAGCGTGATCATTGACAGAGCGGCTAACCGGCTTCCGTGCCAGTGGCACTTAAAGGGCACCATTCAAGCATGATCATTACCAGCGTTGCCAGAGCAGCCAACTGGCTTCCGTGCCAGTGGCACTTAAAGGGCACCATTCAAGCATGATCATTACCAGCGTTGCCAGAGCAGCCAACTGGCTTCCGTGCCAGTGGCACTTAAAGGGCACCATTCAAGCATAATCATTACCAGCGTTGCCAGAGCAGCCAACTGGCTTCCGTGCCAGTGGCACTTAAAGGGCACCATTCAAGCATGATCATTACCAGCGTTGCCAGAGCAGCCAACTGGCTTCCGTGCCAGTGGCACTTAAAGGGCACCATTCAAGCATGATCATTACCAGCGTTGCCAGAGCAGCCAACTGGCTTCCGTGCCAGTGGAACGTAATAGGGCACCATTCAAGCATGATCATTACCAGCGTTGCCAGAGCAGCCAACTGGCTTCCGTGCCAGTGGCACTTAAAGGGCACCATTCAAGCATGATCATTACCAGCGTTGCCAGAGCAGCCAACTGGCTTCCGTGCCAGTGGCACTTAAAGGGCACCATTCAAGCATGATCATTACCAGCGTTGCCAGAGCAGCCAACTGGCTTCCGTGCCAGTGGTACTTAAAGGGCACCATTCAAGCATGATCATTACCAGCGTTGCCAGAGCAGCCAACTGGCTTCCGTGCCAGTGGAACGTAATAGGGCACCATTCAAGCATGATCATACCAGCGTTGCCAGAGCAGCCAACTGGCTTCCGTGCCAGTGGCACTTAAAGGGCACCATTCAAGCATATCATTACCAGCGTTGCCAGAGCAGCCAACTGGCTTCCGTGCCAGTGGCACTTAAAGGGCACCATTCAAGCATGATCATTACCAGCGTTGCCAGAGCAGCCAACTGGTTTCCGTGCCAGTGGCACTTAAAGGGCACCATTCAAGCATGATCATTACATTACCAGCGTTGCCAGAGCAGCCAACTGGCTTCCGTGCCAGTGGAACGTAATAGGGCACCATTCAAGCATGATCATTACCAGCGTTGCCAGAGCAGCCAACTGGCTTCTGTGCCAGTGGCACTTAAAGGGCACCATTCAAGCATGATCATTACCAGCGTTGCCAGAGCAGCCAACTGGCTTCCGTGCCAGTGGCACTTAAAGGGCACCATTCAAGCATGATCATTACCAGCGTTGCCAGAGCAGCCAACTGGCTTCCGTGCCAGTGGAACGTAATAGGGCACCATTCAAGCATGATCATTACCAGCGTTGCCAGAGCAGCCAACTGGCTTCCGTGCCAGTGGCACTTAAAGGGCACCATTCAAGCATGATCATTACCAGCGTTGCCAGAGCAGCCAACTGGCTTCCGTGCCAGTGGCACTTAAGGGCACCATTCAAGCATGATCATTACCAGCGTTGCCAGAGCAGCCAACTGGCTTCCGTGCCAGTGGCACTTAAAGGGCACCATTCAAGCATGATCATTACCAGCGTTGCCAGAGCAGCCAACTGGCTTCCGTGCCAGTGGCACTTAAAGGGCACCATTCAAGCATGATCATTACCAGCGTTGCCAGAGCAGCCACTGGCTTCCGTGCCAGTGGCATGTAATAGGGCACCATTCAAGCATGATCATTACCAGCGTTGCCAGAGCAGCCAACTGGCTTCCGTGCCAGTGGCACTTAAAGGGCACCATTCAAGCATGATCATTACCAGCGTTGCCAGAGCAGCCAACTGGCTTCCGTGCCAGTGGCACTTAAAGGCACCATTCAAGCATGATCATTACCAGCGTTGCCAGAGCAGCCAACTGGCTTCCGTGCCAGTGGTACTTAAAGGGCACCATTCAAGCATGATCATTACCAGCGTTGCCAGAGCAGCAGCCAACTGGCTGGCTTCCGTGCCAGTGGCACTTAAAGGGCACCATTCAAGCATGATCATTACCAGTTGCCAGAGCAGCCAACTGGCTTCCGTGCCAGTGGCACTTAAAGGGCACCATTCAAGCATGATCATTACCAGCGCGTTGCCAGAGCAGCCAACTGGCTTCCGTGCCAGTGGTACTTAAAGGGCACCATTCAAGCATGATCATTACCAGCGTTGCCAGAGCAGCCACTGGCTTCCGTGCCAGTGGCACTTAAAGGGCACCATTCAAGCATGATCATTACCAGCGTTGCCAGAGCAGCCAACTGGCTCCGTGCCAGTGGCACTTAAAGGGCACCATTCAAGCATGATCATTACCAGCGTTGCCAGAGCAGCCAACTGGCTTCCGTGCCAGTGGCACTTAAAGGCACCATTCAAGCATGATCATTACCAGCGTTGCCAGAGCAGCCAACTGGCTTCCGTGCCAGTGGCACTTAAAGGGCACCATTCAAGCATGATCATTACCAGCGTTGCCAGAGCAGCCAACTGGCTTCCGTGCCAGTGGCACTTAAAGGGCACCATTCAAGCATGATCATTACCAGCGTTGCCAGAGCAGCCAACTGGCTTCCGTGCCAGTGGCACTTAAAGGGCACCATTCAAGCATGATCATTACCAGCGTTGCCAGAGCAGCCAACTGGCTTCCGTGCCAGTGGCACTTAAAGGGCACCATTCAAGCATGATCATTACCAGCGTTGCCAGAGCAGCCAACTGGCTTCCGTGCCAGTGGCACTTAAAGGGCACCATTCAAGCATGATCATTACCAGCGTTGCCAGAGCAGCCAACTGGCTTCCGTGCCAGTGGCACGTAATAGGGCACCATTCAAGCATGATCATTACCAGCGTTGCCAGAGCAGCCAACTGGCTTCCGTGCCAGTGGAACTTAAAGGGCACCATTCAAGCATGATCATTACCAGCGTTGCCAGAGCAGCCAACTGGCTTCCGTGCCAGTGGAACTTAAAGGGCACCATTCAAGCATGATCATTACCAGCGTTGCCAGAGCAGCCAACTGGCTTCCGTGCCAGTGGCACTTAAAGGGCACCATTCAAGCATGATCATTACCAGCGTTGCCAGAGCAGCCAACTGGCTTCCGTGCCAGTGGTACTTAAAGGGCACCATTCAAGCATGATCATTACCAGCGTTGCCAGAGCAGCCAACTGGCTTCCGTGCCAGTGGCACTTAAAGGGCACCATTCAAGCATGATCATTACCAGCGTTGCCAGAGCAGCCAACTGGCTTCCGTGCCAGTGGCACTTAAAGGGCACCATTCAAGCATGATCATTACCAGCGTTGCCAGAGCAGCCAACTGGCTTCCGTGCCAGTGGCACTTAAAGGGCACCATTCAAGCATGATCATTACCAGCGTTGCCAGAGCAGCCAACTGGCTTCCGTGCCAGTGGTACTTAAAGGGCACCATTCAAGCATGATCATTACCAGCGTTGCCAGAGCAGCCAACTGGCTTCCGTGCCAGTGGCACTTAAAGGGCACCATTCAAGCATGATCATTACCAGCGTTGCCAGAGCAGCCAACTGGCTTCCGTGCCAGTGTACTTAAAGGGCACCATTCAAGCATGATCATTACCAGCGTTGCCAGAGCAGCCAACTGGCTTCCGTGCCAGTGGCACTTAAAGGGCACCATTCAAGCATGATCATTACCAGCGTTGCCAGAGCAGCCAACTGGCTTCCGTGCCAGTGGCACTTAAAGGGCACCATTCAAGCATGATCATTACCAGCGTTGCCAGAGCAGCCAACTGGCTTCCGTGCCAGTGGCACTTAAAGGGCACCATTCAAGCATGATCATTACCAGCGTTGCCAGAGCAGCCAACTGGCTTCCGTGCCAGTGGCACTTAAAGGGCACCATTCAAGCATGATCATTACCAGCGTTGCCAGAGCAGCCAACTGGCTTCCGTGCCAGTGGCACTTAAAGGGCACCATTCAAGCATGATCATTACCAGCGTTGCCAGAGCAGCCAACTGGCTTCCGTGCCAGTGGCACTTAAAGGGCACCATTCAAGCATGATCATTACCAGCGTTGCCAGAGCAGCCAACTGGCTTCCGTGCCAGTGGCACTTAAAGGGCACCATTCAAGCATGATCATTACCAGCGTTGCCAGAGCAGCCAACTGGCTTCCGTGCCAGTGGCACTTAAAGGGCACCATTCAAGCATGATCATTACCAGCGTTGCCAGAGCAGCCAACTGGCTTCCGTGCCAGTGGCACTTAAAGGGCACCATTCAAGCATGATCATTACCAGCGTTGCCAGAGCAGCCAACTGGCTTCCGTGCCAGTGGCACTTAAAGGGCACCATTCAAGCATGATCATTACCAGCGTTGCCAGAGCAGCCAACTGGCTTCCGTGCCAGTGGCACTTAAAGGGCACCATTCAAGCATGATCATTACCAGCGTTGCCAGAGCAGCCAACTGGCTTCCGTGCCAGTGGCACTTAAAGGGCACCATTCAAGCATGATCATTACCAGCGTTGCCAGAGCAGCCAACTGGCTTCCGTGCCAGTGGACTTAAAGGGCACCATTCAAGCATGATCATTACCAGCGTTGCCAGAGCAGCCAACTGGCTTCCGTGCCAGTGGCACTTAAAGGGCACCATTCAAGCATGATCATTACCAGCGTTGCCAGAGCAGCCAACTGGCTTCCGTGCCAGTGGCACTTAAAGGGCACCATTCAAGCATGATCATTACCAGCGTTGCCAGAGCAGCCAACTGGCTTCCGTGCCAGTGGAATAAAGGGCACCATTCAAGCATGATCATTACCAGCGTTGCCAGAGCAGCCAACTGGCTTCCGTGCCAGTGGCACTTAAAGGGCACCATTCAAGCATGATCATTACCAGCGTTGCCAGAGCAGCCAACTGGCTTCCGTGCCAGTGGCACTTAAAGGGCACCATTCAAGCATGATCATTACCAGCGTTGCCAGAGCAGCCAACTGGCTTCCGTGCCAGTGGCACTTAAAGGGCACCATTCAAGCATGATCATTACCAGCGTTGCCAGAGCAGCCAACTGGCTTCCGTGCCAGTGGCACTTAAAGGGCACCATTCAAGCATGATCATTACCAGCGTTGCCAGAGCAGCCAACTGGCTTCCGTGCCAGTGGCACTTAAAGGGCACCATTCAAGCATGATCATTACCAGCGTTGCCAGAGCAGCCAACTGGCTTCCGTGCCAGTGGCACTTAAAGGGCACCATTCAAGCATGATCATTACCAGCGTTGCCAGAGCAGCCAACTGGCTTCCGTGCCAGTGGCACTTAAAGGGCACCATTCAAGCATGATCATTACCAGCGTTGCCAGAGCAGCCAACTGGCTTCCGTGCCAGTGGCACTTAAAGGGCACCATTCAAGCATGATCATTACCAGCGTTGCCAGAGCAGCCAACTGGCTTCCGTGCCAGTGGCACTTAAAGGGCACCATTCAAGCATGATCATTACCAGCGTTGCCAGAGCAGCCAACTGGCTTCCGTGCCAGTGGACACTTAAAGGGCACCATTCAAGCATGATCATTACCAGCGTTGCCAGAGCAGCCAACTGGCTTCCGTGCCAGTGGCACTTAAAGGGCACCATTCAAGCATGATCATTACCAGCGTTGCCAGAGCAGCCAACTGGCTTCCGTGCCAGTGGCACTTAAAGGGCACCATTCAAGCATGATCATTACCAGCGTTGCCAGAGCAGCCAACTGGCTTCCGTGCCAGTGGCACTTAAAGGGCACCATTCAAGCATGATCATTACCAGCGTTGCCAGAGCAGCCAACTGGCTTCCGTGCCAGTGCACTTAAAGGGCACCATTCAAGCATGATCATTACCAGCGTTGCCAGAGCAGCCAACTGGCTTCCGTGCCAGTGGCACTTAAAGGGCACCATTCAAGCATGATCATTACCAGCGTTGCCAGAGCAGCCAACTGGCTTCCGTGCCAGTGGCACTTAAAGGGCACCATTCAAGCATGATCATTACCAGCGTTGCCAGAGCAGCCAACTGGCTTCCGTGCCAGTGGCACTTAAAGGGCACCATTCAAGCATGATCATTACCAGCGTTGCCAGAGCAGCCAACTGGCTTCCGTGCCAGTGGCACTTAAAGGGCACCATTCAAGCATGATCATTACCAGCGTTGCCAGAGCAGCCAACTGGCTTCCGTGCCAGTGACACTTAAAGGGCACCATTCAAGCATGATCATTACCAGCGTTGCCAGAGCAGCCAACTGGCTTCCGTGCCAGTGGCACTTAAAGGGCACCATTCAAGCATGATCATTACCAGCGTTGCCAGAGCAGCCAACTGGCTTCCGTGCCAGTGGCACTTAAAGGGCACCATTCAAGCATGATCATTACCAGCGTTGCCAGAGCAGCCAACTGGCTTCCGTGCCAGTGGCACTTAAAGGGCACCATTCAAGCATGATCATTACCAGCGTTGCCAGAGCAGCCAACTGGCTTCCGTGCCAGTGGCACTTAAAGGGCACCATTCAAGCATGATCATTACCAGCGTTGCCAGAGCAGCCAACTGGCTTCCGTGCCAGTGGCACTTAAAGGGCCATTCAAGCATGATCATTACCAGCGTTGCCAGAGCAGCCAACTGGCTTCCGTGCCAGTGGCACTTAAAGGGCACCATTCAAGCATGATCATTACCAGCGTTGCCAGAGCAGCCAACTGGCTTCCGTGCCAGTGGGACTTAAGGGCACCATTCAAGCATGATCATTACCAGCGTTGCCAGAGCAGCCAACTGGCTTCCGTGCCAGTGGCACTTAAAGGGCACCATTCAAGCATGATCATTACCAGCGTTGCCAGAGCAGCCAACTGGCTTCCGTGCCAGTGGCACGTAATAGGGCACCATTCAAGCATGATCATTACCAGCGTTGCCAGAGCAGCCAACTGGCTTCCGTGCCAGTGGCACTTAAAGGGCACCATTCAAGCATGATCATTACCAGCGTTGCCAGAGCAGCCAACTGGCTTCCGTGCCAGTGGCACGTAATAGGGCACCATTCAAGCATGATCATTACCAGC
Organism: Octopus sinensis; assembly: GCF_006345805.1. NCBI lineage: Eukaryota > Metazoa > Mollusca > Cephalopoda > Octopoda > Octopodidae > Octopus > Octopus sinensis. Next base: position 5,809,069 of record NC_043002.1, read on the forward strand.
GTTGCCAGAGCAGCCAACTGGCTTCCGTGCCAGTGGCACTTAAAGGGCACCATTCAAGCATGATCATTACCAGCGTTGCCAGAGCAGCCAACTGGCTTCCGTGCCAGTGGCACTTAAAGGGCACCATTCAAGCATGATCATTACCAGCGTTGCCAGAGCAGCCAACTGGCTTCCGTGCCAGTGGCACTTAAAGGGCACCATTCAAGCATGATCATTACCAGCGTTGCCAGAGCAGCACTGGCTTCCGTGCCAGTGGCACTTAAAGGGCACCATTCAAGCATGATCATTACCAGCGTTGCCAGAGCAGCCAACTGGCTTCCGTGCCAGTGGCACTTAAAGGGCACCATTCAAGCATGATCATTACCAGCGTTGCCAGAGCAGCCAACTGGCTTCCGTGCCAGTGGCACTTAAAGGGCACCATTCAAGCATGATCATTACCAGCGTTGCCAGAGCAGCCAACTGGCTTCCGTGCCAGTGGCACTTAAAGGGCACCATTCAAGCATGATCATTACCAGCGTTGCCAGAGCAGCCAACTGGCTTCCGTGCCAGTGGCACTTAAAGGGCACCATTCAAGCATGATCATTACCAGCGTTGCCAGAGCAGCCAACTGGCTTCCGTGCCAGTGGCACTTAAAGGGCACCATTCAAGCATGATCATTACCAGCGTTGCCAGAGCAGCCAACTGGCTTCCGTGCCAGTGGCACTTAAAGGGCACCATTCAAGCATGATCATTACCAGCGTTGCCAGAGCAGCCAACTGGCTTCCGTGCCAGTGGCACTTAAAGGGCACCATTCAAGCATGATCATTACCAGCGTTGCCAGAGCAGCCAACTGGCTTCCGTGCCAGTGGCACTTAAAGGGCACCATTCAAGCATGATCATTACCAGCGTTGCCAGAGCAGCCAACTGGCTTCCGTGCCAGTGGCACTTAAAGGGCACCATTCAAGCATGATCATTACCAGCGTTGCCAGAGCAGCCAACTGGCTTCCGTGCCAGTGGCACTTAAAGGGCCATTCAAGCATGATCATTACCAGCGTTGCCAGAGCAGCCAACTGGCTTCCGTGCCAGTGGCACTTAAAGGGCACCATTCAAGCATGATCATTACCAGCGTTGCCAGAGCAGCCAACTGGCTTCCGTGCCAGTGGCACTTAAAGGGCACCATTCAAGCATGATCATTACCAGCGTTGCCAGAGCAGCCAACTGGCTTCCGTGCCAGTGGACACTTAAAGGGCACCATTCAAGCATGATCATTACCAGCGTTGCCAGAGCAGCCAACTGGCTTCCGTGCCAGTGGCACTTAAAGGGCACCATTCAAGCATGATCATTACCAGCGTTGCCAGAGCAAAGCTGGCCGTGCCAGTGGCACTAAAGGGCACCATTCAAGCATGATCACATACCGCGTGCCAGAGCAGCCAACTGGCTTCCGTGCCAGTGGCACGTAATAGGGCACCATTCAAGCATGATCATTACCAGCGTTGCCAGAGCAGCCAACTGGCTTCCGTGCCAGTGGCACTTAAAGGGCACCATTCAAGCATGATCATTACCAGCGTTGCCAGAGCAGCCAACTGGCTTCCGTGCCAGTGGCACTTAAAGGGCACCATTCAAGCATGATCATTACCAGCGTTGCCAGAGCAGCCAACTGGCTTCCGTGCCAGTGGCACTTAAAGGGCACCATTCAAGCATGATCATTACCAGCGTTGCCAGAGCAGCCAACTGGCTTCCGTGCCAGTGGCACTTAAAGGGCACCATTCAAGCATGATCATTACCAGCGTTGCCAGAGCAGCCAACTGGCTTCCGTGCCAGTGGCACGTAATAGGGCACCATTCAAGCATGATCATTACCAGCGTTGCCAGAGCAGCCAACTGGCTTCCGTGCCAGTGGCACTTAAAGGGCACCATTCAAGCATGATCATTACCAGCGTTGCCAGAGCAGCCAACTGGCTTCCGTGCCAGTGGCACTTAAAGGGCACCATTCAAGCATGATCATTACCAGCGTTGCCAGAGCAGCCAACTGGCTTCCGTGCCAGTGGCACTTAAAGGGCACCATTCAAGCATGAGCGTTACCAAAGTCGCCTTACTGGCACTTGTGCTGGTGGCACGTGTAAAAGGATTCGAGCGAGGTCGTTGCCAGTACTGCCTGTCTGGCCCCCGTGCCGGTGACACATAAAAAGCACACACTACACTCTCAGTGGTTGGCATTAGGAAGGGCATCCAGCTGTAGAAACTCTGCCAAATCAAGATTGGAGCCTGGTGCAGCCATCTGGTTTGCCAGACCTCAGTCAAAATCGTCCAACCCATGCTAGCATGGAAAGCAGACGTTAAATGATGATGATCTTATTTAGATGATGGGGTGGTAAAAAACAATCCTGCAGAGGCTTAACAGCTATTCATGACACTCCTTTGATAAAATAAGTACCAACATTTTACGGAGGTGATTTCATTGACTAAACTCCATTCCCCCTTCAAATTTGTGATGTTGTCCCAACATGAAATCTTAATTGTTTTATGTTTTCCTTTTCAGTGACTTACAATGTCACGCTATCAAGAACTTGATGGATTATTCCTGCTGAAGGATACTATTGGCTCTGGTAAGGATCAATCATTATTTTTTCAAAACTGTTCCTTCATTTGTTTTATGCCTGATTTTTCGTGCTTTCATGAATCGGACAAATACATTATTGTTTAAGCAGTATGTGTGTGTGTTTAAAAAGACAAAAAAGGAATGCATGGAATTTGATTTCGTTGGTGAGCAATTGGTTTTCAAGCTGGATGTTTTTACCACTCTATTATTATTATTATTATTATTATTATTTTATTATTAGAATTATTATTATATTATTTTATTATTAGAATTATTATTATTATTATTTTATTATTAGAATTATTATTATTTTATTATTAGAATTATTATTATTATTATTTTATTATTAGAATTATTATTATTATCATTATTATTATTATTATTATTATTATCATTATTATTATTCCACTGTATATTATCTGATAGATGGAAATTACAAGAAGCCCAGTGTGTGTGTGTGTATGTCATCATCATCATCATCATCATGCAGTGTTTTAAACACAGCTGTCTACATTTTACAGTATGTATTGGATGCTTCTAATGTGACCCTGGTATGAGTGATTTTTATGTAGGCCAGTCCTCTTCAGCTGGGGGAGTGGAATTAAACACTTCTGCTGTGGAGGACAGATCTTCTCGAGGACAGCAAGGTGCCAGATATCTCTGTCCTTTGTCATTCCCTCCATAAGGTTCAGTGTCATCCTTCAGTCCCATGTCTTCCTAGGCCTCCCTCTTCCACATCTTCCATCCACTTTCAGTGATTGGTACTCCTGTGTGGAGCTGCTGACATCCATCAGCATCACATGGCCAAACCAGCACAGTCTTCTCTCTTGCACATTGCATCTAATTCCTCTTTTGCCTAACTTTTCTCTCAACATGTTAGCACTCTGTTGAACATGCATAATTACAATAATTACATTGCACATCGAATGAAGCATACTGGCCTCATCCCCATGTAGCCTTTGCATGTCCTCTGCATTCAGGGCTAATGTCTCACTACTGTGTAGCATTGCTCTTTGTATACATGCACCATACAATCTTCCCTTCTCTTGAAGAGAGACATCTTTGGTTGCCAACAGAGGTAAAAGCTCTCCGAATTTTCTCCATCCCATTCTTTTTTTTAGTTATTACAGTTTCCATACATCCCCCCCCACCACTAATTTGGTCCTCTATGTGACAGAAATTATCCACTACCTCTAATGAGCTTCTGGGGCATTTGAGAAAATCCATTTCCTGAGTATCTGTAATTTTTTAAGGCTCCTGTGTATCATCCACATATGAACACTACTTTCTCCGACAATCTTCCTATTATTCCACTATACCCATTTCTTTACTACCCACAAGGGGCTAAGCACAGAGGGGGCAAACAAGGACAGACAAACGGATTAAGTCGATTATTTCGACCCCAGTGCGTAACTGGTACTTATTTAATCGACCCTGAAAGGATGAAAGACAAAGCCGACCTCGGCGGAATTTGAACTCAGAACGTAACGGCAGACGAAATACAGCTACACAATTCGCCTGGCGTGCTAACGTTTCTGCCAGCTTGCCGCCTTTTGTTCCACTATACCTCTTGTGTCCATAGCTTGCACTGAGTACACCATATGGAATGCCTGCCTACACCTTTCTTAAAAATTGAGCAGGGCCATTTACCTGAAGGAGGTAGGGTCTTATTTGTTTTCTTGCTTACTAAGTCCATAGTCTTTACTAAGTTACCCTTCAGGCCCTTAAATTCCAGGTTTTGCTTCTACACCTGGAATTTCTTTCCTAGTTCTGATATAGAATCTGCTATGAGGGCAAAATTATCAGCATACAGTAGTTTTCAGGGGCTGCCAACCTATAATGACTCTGTTATGGCCTGGAGGACAGTGATGAAAAGGAGGGGACTGAGGGCTGAGCCTTGATGAACACCTACCTGCACATGCACCCAGTGCTTCCAGAAGCCAGTTTTGCTGGGGTGTGCAGGTCTTCCGAAGAACTATACATTGCCAGTCATCCCAGTTCCTTGTCATCTCCGGAGGGTGGAAGATATTAAGCGACTAGAATCCTTCGATCACCTCTGTCTACGCCGCATCACTTTGCCTCCAACAATTCGGTGCGACACCAGTACAGAATCACCTCCCTCCGACAAGTCATCCTAACAAGACGTGTGCGTTGGCTGGGTCATGCCCTCCGTCGTCAGCCAGGAGAATTCATCTACGAAGCAATTGCCCCAGCTCCCCTTCAGGGTTGGCGAAAGCGATGTGGTGGACAACGAAAAGCCTGGCTGATGACAGTCAAAGCTGATCTGGAACCCAACCTAGGCCTCCCCACCCATATCTATGTTGTTCGCCGCTGGAATAAGGAGTGGTTGGAGATCACACAGTCAGTAGCCTCAAATCGCCAGGTCTGGTCGGCGTTTGTGAGAGATGCAGCATTGAGGACGAATGAAGCCAGCTCAACCCACCCCGGGTGAATGCTGTCTCAAGTCAGTCATCTCCTGTGAGAATCTTAGGGTCTTCACTCCAGTTTTTTGCACTTCATCCCATGTCTTCCTGGATCTCTCTTGTCCACAGTCTTCGGCACCACATGTCCATACTAGCGCATTCTTTCCTGTACATTACGTCAGATTTCTCTTATGCCCAGTTTTTCTCTGAGCACACTTATACTACATCATTCATGCATGCTTACATTGCATGTCTAATGTAACATTGCTTCATTTCTTCCCAGTTTTCATAAGTACTCAGCTTTCAAGGCCCATGTCTTACTACCCTGCAGCATTGCAGTTGTATCACAGTCTCCCGTTTACTTTGTAGGAAAAGAATTTGTTGCCAACAGTGACAGTAGCTCCCCGAACTTTCTGAAACCCATTCTTACTTTGGTTATTATACTTTCAGAGCAACCACCTCCCTTACTGATTACCCCTCTTATGTAGCAAAAGCTATCAACTACATATCGTGAGCCATCCAAGCATTCCAACGGAGTCTATTTCCAATGTATTCATAGGCACAGGAGTGGCTGTGTGGTAAGTAGCTTGCTCACCAACCACATAGTTCAGGGTTCAGTCCCACTGCGTAGCACCTTGGGCAAGTGCTTTCTACTATAGCCTTCGGCTGACCAAAGCCTTGTGAGTGGATTTAGTAGACGGAAACTGAAAGAAGCCCATCGTATATATGTGCATGTATATATATATATATGTGTTTGTGTGTCTGTGTTTGTCCCCCCAGCATCGCTTGACAACCAATGCTGGTGTGTTTACGTCCCCGTAACTTAGTGGTTCAGCAAAAGAGACCGATAGAATAAGTACTAGGGATTGATTTGCCTGACTAAAGGTGGTGCTCCAGCATGGCCACAGTCAAATGACTGAAACAAGTAAAAGAGTATGTCCTACTCCAGTGCATCCATCACATATGAAGCTTATGTCCTCTGCTAGTCTACTTTGGATTCCACTCCATCTCTTCTGTGTTCACAGCTTACACTGTGCTCCCCTCCCACTTCTTCTTGAAGGACCATAAACAGGATTTGAATAGGCAGTTATCCATGTAAATGCAATCCTTGTATCTACTGTTATCTGCCTTTTTTTAAACACACACACACATTTTTGGCTACATTTCTTTTGTGATCTACTTCTTGAAAATTTTGTGCTACTTTATCAGAAATAGATCTGACAACCCTGGATCAGACCCTTTAATAGCTGTGCCAAAATTGGTATAAAGTTTTTCATTGTCCGGAGAATACAGGATTCAATATATTGGGTTATTTTCATTTTTTGGTGAGCAAGTGCTGTGTGCTGTTTTTCTTGGTTTGGGTGTCCATTCTTACTATTAAACCATCACCTCTGGGAACAAAATTGGTGCTTAAATAAACTGAGGCAAGCATAATGATAATATACTTTATCTTTTATTACTTTTAATCATTGGACTGTGATCTTCTGAGCTCTTAGCATTTAAACCGGCCATATCCGGCCAAAAGTATTCTGCCTGTTTTATGTTCAAACTGGCCAGATCTGGTCTCTCACACCAACCTTACAATATCGTTTTAAAAATTAACAGCTACCTCATCAAAATCTCATAGCTACAAGATAATGCATGATTAATTCAAAACAATGTGGATAAAAAAGGATTAATTTTGGCAGAATAATGCGAACACTAAAGGGTTAATGCAGCATTTTGTCTGGTACTTATTTTATTGATTTAAGGATGGGAAAAGGAAGTCAGCATAAAAAAGGGACATTTTCATTCACTTTATTTTTTTGGACATCCCCCCCTACTCTCTCTCTTTCTCTCTCTCACACACACATACACACACATATTAAACAAGCAGGCATGATTGTGTGGTAAGAAGCTTGCTTCCCAATCACATGGTTCTGGGTTCAGTCTCACTGTATGGCACCTTGAGCAAATGTCTTCTATAGCCTTATGAGAGGATTTGGTTGATAGAAGCTGGCAGAATCGGTAGCACGCTGGACAAAATGCGTAACCGTATTTCGTCTGCCACTACATTCTGAGTTCAAATTCCGCTGAGGTTGACTTTGCCTTTCATCCTTTCGGGGTCGATAAATTAAGTACCAGTTTCGCACTGGGGTCGATATAATCGACTTAATCCGTTTGTCTGTCCTTCTTTGTCCCCTCTGTGTTTAGCCCCTTGTGGGTAGTAAATAAATATATATAAATGTGGGTGTTTGTGTGTGTACATGTATGTGGATGTGTTTGCGTGCGCATGTGTATGTGTGTACATGTGCGCATGTGTGTGTGTGCATGTGTGTGTGTGCATGTGTGTCTTTGTGTCTGTGTTTGCCCCCACCCCCACCACTTGACAACCAGTGTTGGTGTGTTTATGTCCCTGTAACTTAGCGGTTCAGCAAAAGAGACTGATAGAGTAAGGACCAGGTTTAAAAAGAAGTAAATTCTTCAAGGCGGTGCCCCAGCATGGGCACAGTCTAATGACTGAAATGTGTAAAAGCCTTTGGTTGCCCTGAGGCTGTGGCTAAAGATATTTAAGGTTGTTCTACAGTAGGATTGACATCTGAAAACAAAGTGAATGCAAAGTAAACTTCATAACTGTACTCATGAATAAGAAAACTCAGATTGGATGCTTGACCACATAGGTAGGTATCTGAGGTGTGCAGTACCCTGATCTCACAGTCACAGTTTCTCATATGATGAGGTCATGGAGAGAAGGGGGAAGAATTGTATTCTTTAATTTGGATCATAATTTTTTTTATTTGTTTCATTATTTTATGTTTTTATTTCAGGTGGGTTTGGTAAAGTGAAATTAGCCACCCATCTCCTCACTGGAGAAAAAGTTGCCATCAAAATAATGAACAAGCAAGCTCTAGGGGTAAGTATATTTGACTTAGTATTTGCTGTATCATATTTCAATAAATAACATTCTCTGGTCATCTTCAGATGCTCTGTTCTTATCATCATCATCATTATCAGTTAACATTTATTTTCCATGCTGGCATGGTTGGACAGTTTTGACAAGATCTGATGAGTTGTAGGACTGCATTGAGCTCCTGTGTCAGCTTTGGCATGATTTCTGCAGTTGGAATCCCTTCCTAATACCAACCACTTTACAGAGTGTGCTGGGTGCTTTTTTTTCTGTGACACTGGCTTTAATGAGGTCAACAAATAACTTGCAAGAAAAGACAAAACCCCCTCAATTGAGTGTGATTGCATTTGAGAGAGAGAGTGGGGAATGGCTTTATGCCAGGTGTTGAGAGGCTAAAGTATGATGGAGGGCCAAGCGCAGATGTCTTGCAATAATAGTTAAGATATCTGACTACTCCACATTATATAAGCATAAGTAGGAGTAGCTGGAAAGGAGATGAAGATGGTGGCATTGAGGGGCCAGAGTTAGGCAGTATTTGGAAGTGTTCAGAGCAGGCTCAAAAAAAAGTACATCAGTACTCCAGTGAGTAATGTAGTTCATGTATTCATCATCATCCTCGTTTAACATCTGCCTTCATCATCATCATCGTTTAACGTCCGTTTTCCATGCTAGCATGGGCTGGACGGTTCAACTGGGGTCTGGGAAGCCAGGAGGCTGCACCAGGCTCCAGTCTGTTTCTACAGCTGGATGCCCTTCCTAATGCCAACCACTCCGCGAGTGTAGTGGGTGCATTTTTACGTGCCACTGGCACAGGTGCCAGGCGAGGCTGGCAACGGCCACGATCAGTTGGTGCTTTTTATGTGCCACTGGCACGGAGGCCACTTGAGGCAGCACTGGCAACGGCCATGTTCGGATGGATCTTTTTACATGCCACTGGCCAAAGCATCATTGTAGTGGTGGGGATGGTCCTGTTAAAGGTCTCTCTATTGGCCAAGAGATTAGATAGTTATTTACTAATGCCTGGAACCAGGTTTCTAATTACAGCAGCAGATAGTTTGAGCTCTTGTGTATATATACTGTATCTTTGTTATGCTTCCTGTATGGGTAATACTTACTTGTACTGAGGTCAAGGTTATATCTAAGATATAATGTGTGTGTGAGTGGCAGGGTGTTAGTCTCTTTGGCTTGATGTTGTGCTGCAGTTGCAAATAAGTACCACTGTCATGCAAGTAGTGACCTTCATTTCCAATCTTTTGTGGTAACATGTCTGGTTATGGTGAAACGTTATCTTAGAAACAGGTGAAGGTTGGCCATTGGAAGGGCTTCTGGCTGTAGAAGATCCGCCTCCACAGATTCTGTCTGACCATGTAAGCTTGAAAAGGTGAATATTGAAACAATGATGATGATGCAGTTCTCATGTTGCAGATAATCCAACTATATATTGTCTGCTGTACTTTTAACGCTCTTTAGAGTGCAGTCTCTTCTGCTTTTTTGAACAACAAAATCCTTTGTTGAACAGTTTCTCTCCTTATATGGTAACAGAATTCTCCGTCTGTTTTAATACCTATTAAAAGCTCAAACTACCCACAAGGGGCTAAACACAGAGAGGACAAATAAGGACAGACAAACGGATTAAGTCGATTATATTGACCCAAGTGCGTAACTGGTACTTATTTAATCGACCTCGAAAGGATGAAAGGCAAAGTTGGCCTCTGCGGAATTTGAACTCAGAACGTAGCGGCAGATGATATACTGCTAAGCATTTCGCCCGGCGTGCTAATGGTTCTGCCAGCTTGCCGCCTTTAATACCATAGCATTACCATTGGTGACCTGAACAAAGTCAACTGTTACAAGCATTTGGGTCAGGTTTCCAGTGAGAGGTAACTCCATACACTATTTTGTATCACGACAAGAGTTTCCTTTCTCTCACCAGTCTTGGAAGTCCTGCAAAAGTCATATCCATTGTCTATCGTCTATATTAATTGTACTCAGTATTTTTGATATTATACCCACTGGAGATACAAAAAAAGTTAAACAGATTTAAAATAGGCGTAGGAGTGGCTGTGTGGTAAGTAGCTTGTTTACCAACCACATGGTTCCGGGTTCAGTCCCACTTACCTTGGGTAAGTGTCTTCTACTATAGCTTCGGGTTGACCAAAGCCTTGTGAGTGGATTTGGTAGACGGAAACTGAAAGAAGCCTGTCGTATATATGTATATGTCTGTGTATATGTTTGTGTGTCTGTGTTTGTCCCCCCCAACATCGCTTGACAACCGATGCTGGTATGTTTACGTCCCCGTAACTTTGTGGTCCGGCAAAAGAGACCGATAGAATAAGTACTAGGCTTCCAAAGAATAAGTCCTGGGGTCGATTTGCTCGACTAAAGGCGGTGCTCCAGCATGGCTGCAGTCAAATGACTGAAACAAATAAAAGAGTAAAGAGTAAGAGATTAAATGAAAAATAATTACTAGATGCAATGGCCTATAAAACTTAAACCCCACTGTTTTAATGTTGAAATTTTAAAAGAAAAAATATAGATAACTATTGCTTATTTTTGTTTTAATCCTGTTTGTGTGTAACAAAACTATCATGTTTTCCAAAATCCTTTGGTTATGGATTTTGTAAAACCTTAACCTATACTTTTTGAAAATCCACAGGGCACTGTTTGAGAACACTGCCTAAATTATGGAAAAAGAAATTATATAGTTCTCATGTTAATTTTTGGCTTATCAAAAGACCAGCCCTATTGACCCCTTTGGTACTTATTTTTGGTAGTTTGGAGAACTAAGGCAATATAGAATGAAGTGTTTGGTCCAGAATTTCCAACTATTGAAACACAGGACCAGTTCCTTATCCTCTTGATAATTTTAATTCTACTCATTGAAACAAGGAAGGTACTTCAAATATAGTTGTTCAATATGTTAGAAATTGCAACCAGACCTCCCTCAAATCAAACTGTACTGTTTTTTTCTTTTTAAAAAAAGGCACATTTTAAAAGCTCAAAAAAAAAAACAAACCTGTCATAGCTTTTAACCATTGGTCTATTTGGAGCTAAGCAACAAAAATCTCTATTTGTGATATCTAAATAGTTGTATATTATTTGTTGTTTCTTCAATTCAACAGCCTGATTTGCCACGAGTGAAAACCGAAATAGAAGCCATGAAATCCATTCACCACAAACATGTCTGTCAATTGTATCAAGTTATAGAAAATGAAGACCGAGTGTTTTTAGTTCTGGAGGTAAGTCGACCTTTTTTAGTAACTATGTTCCCAACAAGTTGACTATTTATGTGTTTTGATTAATTTTCAGTATAACACATTTAAAATAACTAGAGATATTAAATTTCTAAATATCTCAGAGAGATATTTGAGTGGTGGTGGAGCAATAGAGCGGTTGTATGCTGTCAACTTAACGTGACAGTCCCATGAAGGGAATCACACCACCACTATTTAGCCCTAGGAAGCATCGACGCTTCCTGTCGGCTTTGACACATTTCCTGTGTCCTTATATTTATGAAGGGGAGACAAGCACCCCCAACAGCTAGGGCTAGCACCTAGAGACATGAATGTTTCTGAATCTTGCTCATCATCAGTCTGCTGTAGCATGGCCCTGCTAGTTGAAGATGCTTGTAAAGCCTTCGCAAATATATATATTTTCAGTGAAGTTTATTCACTGATCACCAAAATTACAAATTTTAAATTTCAAAATATCTCAGAGAGATATGAGCAGTGGTGGAGCGATAAAGCGGTTGTATACAAAAGAATGAAATATATTATTGATTGTTTACCACAAAAATTTAGGTTGCATTATATAATATAATAATGAAATTCTTGTATACAGTACTCAGGTGCACCACAACTTGTCAGAAAGTGCATATAAAGTATATGCAGTAATGTACAAATGTCTGGAAAGTGAACAATGTATGAGTCAGATACATGCTTGTGTGTGTATGGAGGGGAGAAAATCAGGTGTAGTGTTGGCGAATCTCAGAAAGCATGGAAGTTTTGAAGGATGCAGTGCTCCGACAACTAACAACTGATGCCGGCAGTTTGTTCCATGCTTCAGCAACTCTTAGCGTGAAAAAATGTTTCCTGAAGTCATGGAAGGAGCTGTGCTGTTTTCTGACTTTGTAAACATGTCCACGGGTGTTAGACAGGTGGAGATTGAAAAGGTGCTCAGAGTTATTGTTTGTAAGATGGTTAATTATTTTATGGGTTTCTGCCAAGTCAGCTGCCAGACATCGGAGTTTCAATGTGTCCATGCCCAGGGAAGTAAGGCGTTCAGAATATGGCAAATGCCTGATGGAGGGTATTCTTTTGGTTGCACGTCGCTGAACAGTTTCTAGACGATTGATATCCTGTGCAAGATAGGGGTTCCAGACCGGTGATGCAAATTCCAGGTGAGGTCTTACCATAGCTATATTAAGCTGCAGATAGATACCTGAGTAAAAATAATCAAGATTTTGGTACCTTTATTTGTTATTAATTCTGCTGGTGTTTACTAACATTCATAATAATACAATTATAAGTTCTGATACATTTACCATTTCTCTTTGTTCCAGTATTGTCCAGAAGGAGAACTCTTTGACTATGTTGTTGCCAAAGACCGATTAACAGAAGTTGAAGCAAAGCATTTTTTCCATCAAATTGTTTCTGCAATGGCATATATCCATTTCAAAGGCTATGCTCACCGAGATCTGAAGCCGGTAAGAATTTCTTTATTATAGAATCCCAGGGATTCCAATTAATTTTCTTATTCCACTAACTGCATAGAAATGTAACTTGGAAATTTTGTGAAGAGTTTTTTATTAAAAACCTTTTGAGAAACCAGTGTTGGTGAAACCATGAAATCCCAGTTGCTCTTTCTTTCACACCAAAACACAGAAGGACAGTCTGACTTCGGTCTCCATTACTCTCTGTGTGTAAAATGAAAGAGTAGTTTTATTTTTTGTGTGTACAGGTAGTCATTGAGACTCCCCTTTTTGCCTTTTGTACTCCTCAGACTTATGGAAATTCAAGGAGGACCAAAACTAAATAGACAAATTTTGAGGACTGCCTTTATGAGTGTGTGTAGTAATTTTATTACTTTTATCTGTTTTTTTATATAGGAAAACATTTTACTGGATGAACATCACAATGTTAAAATCATTGACTTTGGACTTTGTGCTAAACCTAAGGTTAGTTCAATGGTATTTTTTCTTTTGTCATTAATGATTCGTAAAACATTTCCCCCTTGGGACACAGAACTCTGCTTGCGAAGACCTGTCGAAGCAAGTGAAATCGAAATCGCTCAAAAATCAATGGAAATTGTAGTTGTGATACCAGTGCCGGTGGCACGTAAAAGAACCATCCGAACATGGCTGTTGCCAGCGCCACCCCGACTGGCCTCCGTGCTGGTGGCACGTAAAAAGTACCAACTGATTGTGGCCGTTGCCAGCCTCGCCTGGCAACTGTGCCAGTGGCACGTAAAAAGCACCCACTACACTCACAGAGTGGTTGCGAAGGGCATCCAGCTGTAGAAACACTGCCAGATCAGACTGGAGCCTGGTGCAGCCTCCTGGCTTCCCAGACCTCGGTCGAACCGTCCAACCCATGCTAGCATGGAGAGCGGACGTTAAACGATGATGATGATGATGATGCTTATATATAAAAAAAACAAATGTTAGTTTGTTTATATCCATGCAGCTATTCCAGTGTGTTTTTGCAAGTCACAACATAAACCCTATTTGCACTGATTCCTTCCTAGTCCCTAATTAGGTCAGTCATGGATAACTTGCAATCCTTTTTACCTTCTGCATGGTACACTTGATTCCATGATCATATCAGCACAGTTTCATTTTTTTTTTTATTATTCATTTTCATTTCCATAGGATAATGAGATATCATCATCATCATCATCAGTAGAAAGAAAATGGCAGCACCAGTTTAACAACTAAAAATTTTGAAATTTTGTTTTATTTTTTAAAAAAAGTTTATTTAAAAATTAATTAAAAATATCCTACTATTTCTATTTCAAGGGTGGAATGGATCACCACTTGTACACACCTTGTGGCAGTGCTGCATATGCGGCACCGGAATTAGTCTCTGGCAAGGAATATCTTGGAGATATGGTAAGTAAAGTCTTTCTCCTCAATAATAATCCTTTCTACTATAGGCACAAGGCCTGAAATTTGGGAGGAGGGGTTAAGTCAATTACATCAACCCCAGTACTCAACTGGTACTTAATTTTATCAACCCTGAAAGGATGAAAGGCAAAGTTGACCTGGGCAGAATTTGAACTCAGAACGTAACAATGGGATTATGGATTTCGTCCAGCATGCTAACTATTCTGCCAGCCCCCTGCCTTAATAATAATAATAATAATGATGATGATAATAATAATACAAAACAAAACAAAAAAAAAAACTAATCCAGTTTCACTCGCAAGTTTTGAGTCACCCCAAAACTATAGTAGAAGATATTTGCCCAAGGTGACAGCAGAGTTGGAACTATGTGATTGAAAATCAAACTTATTAACCACATGACCATTTCTACACTCTCTTTAATCCTTTAGCATTCAGATTATTTTATCAAATTTAATGATTATTTATTCAAATCATTTTGAATTAATCCAGCATTATCTCATAGCTTTGAGATTTCAATGATGTAATAATATCTTTTTGGAATGACCTCCTGTATAGGTAGTGCATAAAAAACACCTTTTGAGTATAGTCGTTGCCAGAACTGCCTGACTGGCCCTCATGCCGGTGGTACTACACTCTCAGAGTGGTTGGCGTTAGGAAGGGCATCCAGCTGTAGAAACTTTGCCAGATCAGATTGGAGTCTGGTGCAGCCTTCTGGCTCACCAGTCCTCAATCAAACTGTCCAACCCATGCTAGCATGGAAAGCGGACGTTAAACGATGATTATTATTATTACTGTAATGTTCATAGTTTTCTATTAATGTAGTTAATATTAAAAAATACAGAAAAATTCATCAAGTGTGTCTGAAGTAATGAATTTAAACGATTGCTATTTTTTCTGTTCCTGTTTCACTTTCTGATCTGATTGGCTTTTCCTCTTCATCTCTATAGGTTAAAGGTATTTATACACTTTCACACCATGAAGGAGATCATTCTTCATAGATAATGGGGCTCATAAGTACTTCCCTTTTTTATTATTAATCTTCTGAAAAGGGCAGTGGATTGGTAGTACCACTGTAGTGTATAGTGAAAAAGTCCCTTGTAGTATTTCTTTAGCTCTTTATGTTCAATCAAGATCTGATTTTCATCCCTCTAAGGTCAATAGAATATATTATCTGTCAAGTACTGGAGTCAATGGTCTTGACCACCCTTCTTATTTCTTTATTGCCCACAAGGGGCTACACACAGAGGAGACAAACAAGGACAGACAAACGGATAAAGTCGATTACATTGACCCCAGTGTGTAACTGGTACTTAATTTATTGACCCCGAAAGGATGAAAGGCAAAGTCGACCTCGGTGGAATTTGAACTCAGAACGTAGCGGCAGATGAAATACCGCTAAGCGTTTTGCCCGGCGTGCTAACGTTTCTGCCAGCTTGCCGCCTTTGTTTTGGAGCAACGTGAAAATGAAGTGTTTTGCTCAAGAACACTGCGTCACCTGGTCCAGGAATCGAAACCACAATCTTACGATCATGATGCTGATACCCTAACCACTAAGCCACGTGCCTCCACATTGACTCTCCCCCTCTTACCAAATTTCAAACCTTGTGTTTACATTAGAACAATTATTAATTTTTTGGAAGATATATGTTTGAGCAGATATCTCAATCTCTCGACTCTATGTATGACCTAAATCAACTTATGTTTCATGTAAAATCCACGGAAAAAGATCTATTAATAATATTATTGTCATTGAAGCTCTTGTTAAAAACTTTCATATTTTTTCTTGTTCTATATTTTGATTGCGTTTGGTCAGCTTTTATTTTTGTTAATATAATTAATATAAGTGTTTATTTTTTTTATTTATATCACTTCTTGAACTTTTCAAAACCTTGAGACATATTTATACAATATAGAAAGGTTATACACAACTTTCACAGCTTGGGAAATTAATAAAAATTCAAGGTTTATGAAGAGTGACCTCCTTTGTGGTATGATTGTATGAATATCTGTTATGTATCTCGCAGGTGTGAAGGCGCGTGGCTCAGTGGTTAGAGTGTCGAGCTTACGATCATGAGATTGTGAGCTCGAATCTGGACCGGGCTGCATGTTGTGTTCTTGAGCAAGACCCTTTATTTCACATTGCTCCAGTTCACTCAGCAGTAGAAATGAGTTGCGATATCACAGGTGCCAAGCTGTATCGACCTTTTGCTTTTCCCTTGGATAACACTGGTGGCGTGGAGAGGGGAGGCCGGTATGCATGGGCGACTGCTGGTCTTCCATAAACAACCTTGCCCGGACTTGTGCCTGTGAGGGTAACTCTCTAGGTGCAATCGCATGGTCTGTGTTATGACCGAAGGGAGTCTCAGAATCTCGCAGGTTAAATTGAATTAGTGACTTATCACCCCCAACAAATTTGTAGCTTTCTGTCTGAGAAATATTTTCATCTCATTCTCTCTCTATTGGATTAGGCTTGATGGCTCATTGATGAGCTCTTGAAAGAATTAACACGTGAAAAATAAATGATTGCCAGTCTCTTAAATTAAGTCTCCTTTCTAATAATTTTGTATCTCCACCATCTCCACATTCTCAGTTTTACTCATGTTAATCTTGTTCATTGTTATTCAACTTAGTTTGGCAAATAAAACTCTCTTAACATCATAAAAACCAAAGCAAAAACAAAAGATACACCTATTTAATCTAGGCACAAATATTCTGCATGCTCCAAACGATGTGGTTCAAAAAATAGATGCTACATTATAACTGAGCTATGATGTAGTAAGGAGAACCAAATATAAAAATTCTTGTCAATATCAAAATAAATATCAAATGGAAATTGTAGTTGTGATACCTGTGCCGGTGGCATGTAAAAAGTACCATCTGAACGTAGCTGATGCCAGCGCCGCCTTGACTGGCTTCTGTGCCGGTGGCACGTAAAAAGCACCAGCCGATCGTGGCCACTGCCAGCCTCCCCTGGCACCTGTGCTGGTGACACGTAAAAAGCACCCACTACACTCATGGAGTGGTTGGCGTTAGGAAGGGCATCCAGCTGTAGAAACACTGCTAGATCAGACTGGAGCCTGGTGCAGCCCCCTGGCTTCCCAGACCCCGATCGAACCGTTCAACCCGTGCTAGCACGGAAAGCGAACGTTAAACAATGATGATGATGATGAAATGCTAGCATGAGAAACTGTGTATCTCGACTTCCCTGCATCTCTCACTCACTCTCTCTCTCTCTCTCAGTAAATCTCCTTATACATTAATAGTTTTTAGCTGTAACGAAGTTTGGTAATGTATTTCATTATCTTTTACATTTGATGTATGAATTATGATGTGTTTTTGTCTGCCTGGCTTGATGTCTTATTCTCTTTCAGGCTGATGTGTGGAGTATGGGGGTTCTACTGTATGCACTACTCTGTGGTTATCTGCCTTTTGACGATGACAGCATAACAGTGTTATGCAAAAAAATCAATGTAAGTCAAACCAAAAAATCTTCTTTCTTAATATTTCTCAATTGCATCCCACTCTATCTTTATCCTACTTTTTTTATTTGCATCATTTGAGCGTGATCGTTACCAGCGTCGCATTACTGGCACTCGAGCCGTGTGCTAGTAGGGTATTAAGAGCACCATCCAAGCGTGATCGTTGCTAGAGCAGCCAACTGGCTTCCGTGCCGGTGGCACATAAGACACCATTCGAGTGTGATCGTTACCAGCATCGCCTTACTGGCATTTGTGCCCATGCTAGTAGGGTGCCAAGAGCACCATCCGAGCGAGATTGTTGCTAGAGCAGCCAACTGGCTTCCGTACCCGTGGCATGCAAAAGGGTATCATTCAAGCGTGATCGTTACCAACATCGCTTCACTGGCACCTGTGCCGGTGGCATGTGTAAAAGATTCGAGCAAGGTCGTTGCCAGTGCCGCCTGACTGGCCCCGTGACGGTGGCACGTAAAAAGCACCCACTACACTCTCGGAGTGGTTGGTGTTAGGAAGGGCATCCACCTGTAGAAAGTCTGCCAGATCAAGATTGAAGCCTGGTGCAGCCATCTGGTTCCCCAGCCCTCAGTCATTCGTCCAACCCATGCTAGCATGGAAAGCGGACTTTAAACGATGATGATGATTTACTAATTATGCTACACACGGATGCTTTGAAAGGTTCTAAGTGTGAAATGGTAGCAGCATATGACAAACGAATGCCTTTATGGAGACCTAATGAAAGCTAGCGAGACCAGGTAAAGATGGCTGTGACTGTCTGGTCACTGTGTGTGCCACCTTGAACTGTCATCATCATCATCGTCGTCTAACATCCGTTTTCCATGCTAGCATGGGTTGGACGATTTTGACTGAGGGCTGGTGAACCAGATGGTTGCACCACGCTCCAGTCTTGATCTGGCAGAGTTTCTACAGCTGGATGCCCTTCCTAATGCATCTGTAAGCATCTAAATTATTCTTGTGGAGCTCACTCCATTGTAAGAAGAGGGAAATGCCATCACACTTACATCGACAACTTGATCACAGACACTGGCCTGGAATGTATCCAGGACATCATGGTTGTGATGTTGGTCCGAGAAGTGTGGCCAGTGGTCGTTTGTTGCTGTGGCTCAGGTTGGAACCTGGCCCTAATAATAATAGAATAATAATATTGATTTTCAAATTTTGGTACAATACCGACAAGATCGTGAGATGGGGTAAGTGATTACATTGATCCCAATACTCAGCTGGTACTTATTTTGTTGACCCTGAAAAAAATTGAAAGGCAAAGTCGACATCAGAGTTTAAACTCAGAACGTAAAGACCGATGAAACGTCGCTAAGCATTTTGCCCTGTGTGCTAATGATTCTGCCAGCTCTCCACCTCATATAACAACAACAACAACAATAACAATAATAATAATTATGTACCTCAATGTACTCAGTTTAGTCTTGAAACTGTTCTAATTTCCTTTGCTAATTCCCTTCCAGAAAGCATGTACATTACACAATCCTATTTTCTCCATTGTTCTGTTTGAAGCATCTTGCTTCTATATTCATTACCTTTCTCTCAATTAGTTGATAATGCATTACCTTTCTTCCACTTTAGGCTGGGAAATATTCTGTGCCACCATGGTTGTCTCCAGAAAGTATAGAGATTATCGACCAGTTACTTCAAGTAAATCCCATGCGCAGAATCTCCATGCGGCATCTGCTTAACCATCCATGGGTGTGTCAAGATGGGAAACCAGTGATTTGGAAGCCACAAAGTCAGGTAGGTACACTACAGGTTTTGATATCCTATACAACTGTACATTTATATTTCGTTTTTGGATTTGGTTTGCAAGATTCTTTATATGAGTTCGTGTGTTGAAGGAAGCATATTCTGTTGTGTCTGGGGAGAGTCATTCTCTTTTTGTGCCTTATTATTTAACACACTCACCGGTAAAATTTCCACTTTTTTTCTTATTTTTATTGTCCTAAAAAATTGTCCTATAAAAATAAAAAAAAAAATAAAAAGAGTGGAAATTTTACCGGTGAGTGTGTTAAATAATAAGGCACAAAAAGAAAATGACTCTCCCCAGACACAATAGAATGTACATTTATATGTTATACATTTAGCTTGTGTAATTCTGTAGCTATCATCCCTACGT
Source organism: Octopus sinensis (assembly GCF_006345805.1). Lineage (NCBI taxonomy): Eukaryota > Metazoa > Mollusca > Cephalopoda > Octopoda > Octopodidae > Octopus > Octopus sinensis. The sequence continues at coordinate 5,828,699 of NC_043002.1, forward strand.
ATACAATCATGCAGCTAAATACCAGCAACCACAACTACCTATTTCACCAGCTACACATAAATATAGCAATTTTAAATCATACTTGCTAAATTTTCTAAAATTGATTCATATTTGAGTCTACGCGTTGGCATCAGTTGTCTCAGATATTACAAGGGAGATAACTGCTTTGATACCAAAAGTTGGTCGACGTTACCTCTTGTAGGATCTTTTCGGTTTGAACGGCAGTTTTTTCTAGCGTTGTCATATGAAATTGCCACCCATAGTTATGACCCTAGTATCGATCTATTGCATTTGAATCTGTTTTAGGGTTAGGGGTGGGGGGAAGGGTATCTTTTTTTCTTCAGAAATGTAAATAAACCCAATCTGTTTCTTAAATGAGGGACATATTCATACGGCACAGAATGTTTTCACCTTAATAGACGTCATTGATTGGTTGAAATTGCAGAAATTGAAGAAAAAAACAACAACAAATATCTTACAAATTATAGAATTTTCTCAATAAAGCCAAGAGAAAAAGATGTTTTATAAACACATTCTACCAGTATACGAAGTTTAAAAGTGTTTAGTTACGTGGAAATTATTTTTAAAAAACTGTTGGTCAAACCGAAAACATCCCCTCTTGTATGATATTGAATTAAATGTCTAATTTTAAAGTTTCATATTCAAATTAAAATTTTCCATCATAATTTTACAAATGAAACTTTTATTAACAAATACCTATTTAGATAGGAAAAAGACCCCCCCCCCCAGCTATGCTAATTTTCTGTGAAAAGTGATTTGTCTAAATTGTCTGATAATTCTTTGTTATTGTTCAAAATTGATTTAAACACTTGGAGAGCATCTTTTAATTAGAAAGATAGGCACAAAAGAGTCAAAGTGATAGGAAATTTACAATTTTCATTTAACGACGATGAAAATGTTGCTCACTGGTTGTGATATCTCACAATCATTGGGAAATTAGCAATATCAGTTAAAGCCAGCAAATAAATTATATCATCATCATCATCATCATCATTTAACGTCTGCTTTCCATGCTAGCATGGGTTGGACAATTTGACTGAGGTCTGGCGAACCAGACTCCAATCTGATCTGGCAGAGTTTCTACAGCTGGATGCCCTTCCTAACGCCAACCACTCCGAGAGTGTAGTGGGTGCTTTTACGTGCCACTGGCACGAGGGCCAGTTTGGTGGTACTGTCAATGGCCATGCCCAAATGGTGCTTTTTATGTGCCACCTGCACAGGAGCCAGTCCAGCAGTACTGGCGACGACCTCGCTTGAATGTTTCATGTGCCACCAGCCCAAGGGCTAGTAAGGCGATGTGGTAACGATCACGCTCGAATGGTGTGCTTAACGTGCCATCGGCACGAAGGCCAGCTTGTTGCTCTGGCAACGATAGTGCATAAATCAGAGTTTGTTTAGATGGTAACTATAATTAAGAGTGAGTGGGGAAAAGCTTGCTCAGGTGCACCACAACTTGTCAAAAGTGCGTATAAGTCATATGCAGTAATGTACAAATGTCTGGGAAGTGAACAGTGTATGAGTCAGATACATGCTTGCGTGTGTATGGAGGGGAGAAAATCAGGTGTAGTGTTGGCGAATCTCAGGAAGCATGGAAGTTTTGAAGGGCGCAGTGCTCCGACAACTAACAACTGATGCCGGCAGTTTGTTCCATGCTTCAGCAACTCTTAGCGTGAAGAAAATGTTTCCGAAAGTCATGGGAGCTGTGCTGATTTCTGACTTTGTAAACATGTCCACAGGTGTTAGACAGGTGGAGTTTGAAAAGGTGCTCAGAGTTATTGTTTGTAAGATGGTTAATAATTTTATGGGTGTCTGCCAAGTCAGCTGCCAGACGTCGGAGTTATCTATAAAGGGCAGTAGTTGATGTGTGGGTATTGTATGTACTCCATTGATCTCAAATTCATAACAGAGGTTTTAATAAGGAACGTGTATTTAAAACGCATTTTAGATTTTTCTATTTGTTTACCCTAGTGTGTAGTCAGAGAACGGTCAAAGGGAGATAACTTCACAAAGTCCTACCTGTTTGTGTTTTAGCTATTTGTTTACTACCCACAAGGGGACAAACAAGGACAGACATAGGTATTAAGTCGATTATATCGACCCCAGTGCGTAACTGGTACTTAATTTATCGACCCCGAAAGGATGAAAGGCAAAGTCGACGTCGGCGTAATTTGAAATCAGAACGATGCGGAAGACGAAATACCGATAAGCATTTCGCATGGCGTGCTAACGTTTCTGCCAGCTGGTTTAAGATGGATCTGGCAGAGATGTGAGACGAAAAAAAAAAACAAAAAGAAACAAGGCTGAGAGCAAAGAAGAGGTTCCTCAACAAGTGGTAAACAAAAATTTTGCTCTATGATTGGACTGATTATAGCTGCACCCTGTTTCTGGTGGTGGTGGTGGCCGTATAAATAACGAGGAAAAGACATTCTACAGTGGATAAATAGTAGTGTTGCTGTTGAGCGAAGAGGTCTTCGTCCCATAGTTCGCAAGATGGGAGAAGCCCGAAACATGGTCCTTTGCTATTCGTAAGACCCGCAGAAGAGAAAGCAGGTCAACCCCCGACACCGAGAGCATCGACGGATGGATGAATGCGCATCCAGGCTCAGCGGTTGCGTAGGAAGTCAGGGATAAGAAACAGGAAGAAAGAGTGTGAGAAAGTTGGGGCGAAAGAGTACAACAGGGGTCGCCACCACCCCCTGCTGGAGCCTCGAGAAGCTTTAGGTGTTTTTGCTCAATAAACACACACAACGCCCGGTCTCGGAGTCGACACCGCTATCCTCCGACCGCGAGTCCGCTGCCCTAACCACTGGGCCATTGCGCATCCACTAGTGTTGTTGTCTTGGGTCTGTTGGAAGACAAGATACTGTCGGAAGGTGCAGCAATCGTTGTGATCTCCATCTGATTGCTGCTGAAGGAAGTGTTACCTTTGAAAGCCTTGCGTAAAATATATGTTGTGTGTATATGTATATATCTTTATTTATCTTGTATTTGTTTCTCTCATAAGAGTGTGGCCATGCTGGGGCACTGCCTTGAATTTTAATCAAACAAATCAGTGCCAGTTCTTATTTTTCTTTTTAAAGCCTGTTACTTACTCTATTTGTCTCTTTGGCTGAACTGCTAAGTCATGGGGATGTAATCACACCAACACTAGTTGTCAAGTGGTAGCAGGGGACAAATACAGACACAAAGACACACACACACATATATATATATATACGCACACACGATGGAGTTCTTTGAGTTTCCCTCTACCAAATCCACCCACAAGACTTTGGTTGGCCCCGAGGCTTTAGTAAAAGACACTTGTCCAGTAGGACTGAACCTGGAACCATGTGGTTGGGAAGCAAACTTCTTACCGGACGGCTACACCTGTTGCCTACCAAATACCTACGTCCCTGGGTGTTTACACAGCTACAAGTGGTAAGAAGTTTGAAACCATACTCAATGCCAAAGAAACATGAATTGTTTCTGGTTATGAGAGTTGGAACCTCACAAAACTTTATATCCAGTCTGATGATTGGGATGTGATATTCAAATAGTTAGATGTGAGTTGTCAGTTGTTATAACCATAGTTATAAATCAAAATCACCTTCAATGACTGGCATCTGTACTAGCGGGGTGCAAAGAGCACCATACGAGCGTGGTCGTTGACAGAGCGGCTAACCGGCTTCTGTGCCAGTGGCACATAAAAGGCACCATTCGAGTGTGATCGTTACCAGCGTCGCCTTACTGGCACTTGTGCCCGTGCTAGTAGGGTGCCAAGAGCACCATCCGAGCCTGATCGTTGCCAGAGCAGCCAACTGGCTTCCGTGCTGGTGGCATGTAAAAGACACCATTCAAGCATGATCGTTACCAGCATCGCCTTACTGGTACCTGCTCCGGTGGCATGTGTAAAAGATTCGAGTGAGGTCATTGCCAGTACCATCTGACTGGCCCTCGTGCCGGTGGCACGTAAAAAGCACCCACAGCACTCTTGGAGTGGTTGGCATTAGGAATGGCATCCAGCTGTAGAAACCCTGCCAAATCAAGACTGGAGCCTGGTGCAGCCATCTGGTTCGCCAGCCCTGAGTCAAAATCGTCCAAACCATGCTAGCATGGAAAGCGGACATTAAACGATGATGATGATGATGATGATAGTGTAGGTATAACCAAATAGTAAGGAGTTCATAACCTGGAAGTCCTGGATTCAGTCCCAAGTGACCTCTGCTGTATCTTTGATTCAGTCAGATTTTGTGACTGAAATTGAGTTGACAGAACCTGTTGGATGGACTGTACTTGTAATTCAAAGAGCCAGCTTCTAGTCACATATATTCTGCATATCATCATCATCGTTTAACGTCAGATGATGAATGGATTAGATGGGTGCTGATGAAGGAGCAAAAACTCTCGAAATATGGCATATACATCCATTAACCATTTTTCTTCACCTTTCATCTTTGATCTTATATCAGACGTCTCCGATACAAAACACAACAAAATCAGTGCTGCCATTAATTTCTATAGAAACTCTCTGGAGACAACCATAACACATGATTTAAGTGCACTGCTAACACAGTATTACAAGGTATTCACTTACAAAAGCGTTCAATATATGTTGTAGCATATGGTTGCATAACGAAATACTGTGTGCCTACAAGTCTTTAATACGTTCAAATCATCTTAAAATGATCTTGCTATATTCATCATCATCATCATCATCGTTTAACGTCCGTTTTCCATGCTAGCATGGATTGGACGGTTCGACCAGGGTCTGGGAAACCAGGAGGCTGCACCAGGCCCAGTCTGATCTGGCAGTGTTTCTACAGCTGGATGCCCTTCCTTCCTAATGCCAACCACTTCGTGAGTGTATTGGGTGCTTTTTACATGCCAGGCGAGGCTGGCAAATGGCCACGATCGGTTGGTGCTTTTATGTGTCACCGGCATGGAGGCCAGTCAAGGCGGCGCTGGCAACGGCCACGTTCGGATAAAAAAGAACTGTTGAATTATGTGAGCGTTAAATGCCTGATATATGAAAATAAAACGGATGGTCATGAGTGGAATGCGTTTATATAGGTTTGTTGCGATCAGAGTTGATCTGAAGTTAAACAACAACAGTATTGATTAAGGGAGTTAGCTAACTGAATTGATTTCAATACATGACTTAATTTATTAAGGCACCATTTGAGCGTGATTGTTACCAGCGTCGCATTACTGGCTCTCGAGCCTGTGCTAGTAGGGTATTAAGGGCACCATCATAGCATGATCGGTGCCAGAGCAGCTATCTGGCCTCTGAGCTGGTGGCATGTAAAAGACACCATTCGAGTGTGATCGTTACCAGCATCGCCTTACTGGCACCTGTACCGGTGGCATGTGTAAAAGATTCGAGCGAGGTCGTTGCCAGTACCACCTGACTGGCCCCCGTGCCCGTGGCACGTAAAAGCACCCACTACACTTTCAGAGTGGTTGGCATTAGGAAGGGCATCCAGCTGTAGAAACTCTGCCAAATCAAGATTGGAGCCTGGTGTGGGTGTCTGGTTCACCAGCCCTCAGTCGAAATCGTCCAACCCATGCTAGCATGGAAAGCGGACGTTAAACGATGATGATGATGATGATAATTGGGCAAACAGGATTTGAACTGAGCACGCAAAGCAGCTGAGCTAAACTGTTTAGTCAATGCTAATATTTTTAATGCTCTGAACATCAATTATCTAACTGGTAAATATGTGTTGAGGGAAAGATAACATTAGCTCGATGTGTTTGTCGAAATAGTCATGAAAGGCGGCAAGCTGGCAGAATCGTTTGCACGCCGGGCGAAATGCTCAACAGTGTTTCGTCTGCTGCTACGTTCTGAGTTCAAATTCCGCCGAGGTCGACTTTGCTTTACATCCTTTCGGGGTCGATAAATTAAGTACTAGTTACACACTGGGTTCGATGTAATCGACTCAATCCGTTTGTCTGTCCTTGTTTGTCCCCTCTATGTTTAGCCCCTTGTGGGTAGTAAAGAAATAGAAATAGTCACGAAAGAATCACTAGAGAGAGAGAGAGAGAGAGAGAGAAACCCAGCATATTTAAAATAACAAACCTTGAAGTTGATTACTCAGGGACGCTATCGGTATGAAAAACTATAGTGTTACTTTATGTAAGAGGATAGCAATTTGAGAGAAATTTTGCTGCTAGTTTTTATTAACTCGGATTTAAATGGCGTCACAATATAGTGGTGAGATCGCTCCAAAACTATTCAGTAATTTGTTTTCTCTATTCGGTTGGAAATATTTGATTTATTGAGAAAATAGTTTCAAACCAAAAACCTTAATATTAATAGCCTTATTTAATAAGTTGTCTCCCTTAGCATAACCATGGGAGATAACTGCTTATTGAATTAAAAGAAAAATAATGTAGCATTTTCTCAACCACTTTGTTGAAGCTAACGAATCATCATCATTTAACGTCCGTTTTCCATGCTAGCATGGGTTGGACGAATGACAGAGGGCTAGCGCACCGGACTTCAATCTTGATCTGGCAGAGTTTCTACAGCTGGATGCCCTTCCTAACGCCAACCACTCCAAGAGTGTAGTGGGTGCTTTTACATGCCACTGGCACGAGGGCCAGTTTGATGGTACTGGCAACGGTCACGCCCAAATGGTGCTTTTTTATGTGCCACCTGCACAGGAGCCAGTCCAACGGAACTGGCGTTAACCTCGCTTGAATATTTCATGTGCCACCAGCACAAGTGCTAGTAAGGCGACGCGGTATGAAGTAATCCAGCGGTGATCGTATCACCTGCTTCCCACGTCAGTGACTGGATTATACTTTCGGATGTGATCTTGTTTCAAAGTTAGAATAATTCGAGGAACCTTTACCAATTATTTCTGGCAAGTCGAGAGACATCTTGGAGGTTCACTCATTAACTTGATGTAAAAGTTGTGATGTGATGTGATCTGTTAGTTTTTCATTAAGAGAGGGAAATATCTTGCGTTTCGAGCAGACCTATTCATCTCGTATCTTTTTTAAAGAAGAGACACTTGCCCTAGAATTTTTAGTCGTAAAATTCATGTTTTGTGGAAATCATAGGAATTTTACAACTTTCTTCAGAGCATTTTTGAAAGAGACAAGTGTTGTCCTTCACTGGTGGGCGAACATTTTCAAGAACTTCTGAATTGTGTCTGCTCCACGGACCCCATGGCACTTAAAGAGATTCCAGATCTTCCTGTCATGACAGAACTTCCTGTCATGACAGCCACCAACACTTAATGAGGTCTAACAGGCTATCTGCGGCCCCCAAAACAAGGAGTCACCTGGCGTCGATGAGGTTGCCATAAAAGTATGGAGGGCCTCACATCACATTCCATCATCACTCTTTGTCTCCTCTCTGTTGGCAGGGTCAGACTGTGCCAGACAAGATGGAAGCACTCAAATATTATCACAATCTACAAGTGCAAGGGAGACTATGTAGAGTGTGATAACAGCAGGGGAATCTCTCCTGGATGATGCTGGCAATATCTTCTTACATATTCTCCGATGTCTTCTATTTATGTTGTCAATGAAGTAATGTATGAGCCCCAATGTGGGTTTCAACCAGAAAAAAAGCACTTCTTATATGATATTCTTGCTCTATCTTCTTGAAAAACGTTATGAACAACAGAAAGACATGTTACCCCTGCTTCAGAAGTTTGGTTGTCCAACATTTCTCTCAATCATCCAGAAGTTTCGTGATGGTATGCAAGCAAGAGTGACACTTACCAGTGATGCCTCAGAGCCCTTTGATGTCCAGGTGGCAATAAAACAAGAAAGTGTTCTTGTCCGGGAATAGATCACCAAAGAATATGGAATTCATATCGGATACCGCTGTGATTGCAGCATCTTTAACACTCGCTGCCTGAAAGCTGCATCAAAAATCCTCTCAACTGTGATGTACAAGATTCAGTATGCTGGTAGTTCAGCTACACCATCTCATACCTCCACCTGTCTCCAACACATATCGAGCTCAATGGACAGTGTCTATTCCTGGCTTGGTCTTAAAGCAGATCATTGAAAAACCAAAGTTCTGTAACCAGCTTTCCCATACTCATCTCCCCCTCAGTCCAATTCTTATTGATGATACTTCTGTACTGCAGACTGGCCCATTCTGCTATCTTGGATGCCCAATCTCTAACATTGAACACCTTGATGAGGTGAACACCCTGTCTGATCAACTTGGCCTCTGCATCTTTTAGAAGACTCAGTTAATGAGTCTTTCAGAACAAAACCTTTGAGCAAGCACAAAAATTTCCATCTCTTGAAGTGTCTACCCTCCTGATGGGATCTAAATGCTGGACCCTTTTACTGGTGCCAAATCAGACAACCAGAAGCTTTCCATATTAGATCACTCCAAAGTATCCTTGGTCTCACATGGAAGGACAAGGTGTCTCATTCCAAAATCCTCCTGAGGGCTGGGATCTACAGCATTGAGGTCTGCATCCTTTGTCGTTTTCTTTGCTGGGTTGGCCATGTGATTCTGATACTGGATCTTTGGTTTCCAAAGATGGTTCTGTTCAGTGAGATTAAGACTGGAAGAGGGCCTCATGAATGCCCAAAACTTCGTTTTCATGATCATCTCAAGTGGTCTCTCATTTTATGCAGTGTCCCTCCCAGTTGGTTGGACCCTTGGCTGTTAAGTGGAAGGGATGGAGGTCCGTGTGTGATACTGGAGAAGATTGCTTTGAAACAACACATCCAAGATGAGGAAATAGCCAGGAAAACAGACACCATAATGAAATGCTTCTCAAATATATATAGAAATAAATGTCATCATTTAATGCTTGCTTTCCATGCTGGCATGGGTTGGACAGTTTGACAGGGCTGCATTGAGATTCAATGTTGTCTTTGGTATGGTGCTCTTGCTAATCCCAACCACTTCACAGTGTACTGGGTCCTTTTGTCATGCCACTGGCACTTGTGAGGTTGCCATGGAATTTTCAAGACAGAAAAGAATAGGGGAAAAGAAAAGGAAAAACTACCACTATTATGAGGAAATATTTAGGAGAGGAAGGTGGAGGTGAGTTGTAGTATGCCAGATGTTGAAAGGCTGATGTATGATAGGACAAGACTAATGCATGATAGGACAAGCCCACATGTCTTGTAGAGGATATACATGGCTGAAAGAGATAGAAAGAAGGTAGTGATGGGGTGCAAGGGCAAATTCTCAAGGAACAAGAAGGTGAGCATAAGAAAGGATGCAGACAGTGGATCCTGAGAGGGGATGAGGGAGTGGATGCTTTCATAAAAGTGTGAGGGTGGGTGGGTGTAAGCAAGTGGAGGTAGAGGTTAATGTTGTGAGTGATGAACTGGAGTGCATCATCATCGTCGTTTAATGTCTGCTTTCCATGCTAGCATGGGTTGGACGAATGACTGAGGGCTGGCGAACCAAATGGCTGCACCACTCTCCGGTCTGATCTGGCAGAGTTTCTACAGCTGGATGCCCTTCCTAACGCCAACCACTCTGAGAGTGTAGTGGGTGTTTTTATGTGCCACTGGCACAGGAGCCAGTCAGGCAGTACTGGCAATGACCTTGCTCGAATTTTTTACACATGCCAATGGCACAGATGGAGGGAAATAGCAGCATGTAGAGGAGTAAGGTGGGAGATACAGGAGTGGCTCAGGAAGGCGAAGAGAACAGGAAGTAAGAGAAGGTGTAAGTTGTGGAAAAGGAGATATAGGGATATATAAGGGGCTGTTGTAGGTGGGTTATGATGGTAGATATGGGATGGGATTGAAAATGATAACAAAGAGATGTGTTGAGAATGAAGTATAGCAGAGGGGGAAAGAGGGCAGTGGCTGAAGGGTCTGAAAGGAGGTGAATTGTTGTGACATAGTGTGGGCAGGGATGATGGGAACGGAAGTGGTTGCAGGAGGCTGTAGAAAACGGGTGGGATGTAATATGTGCAAGGTGAGTACTGCAGCCAAGGAGATGGGGACAAGGCTTTGCCTGTACAGGCATAACCCAAATGGTTTTGGGACATCATTTTTGCTGTAATGGACAGGTCTTCTTGAGCGCAGCAAAATACCAATGATCTCAGTTCTTTGTCATCTCCTCTGTAACGCTCAACAGCTTGAGATTGGCCTTGAGTACTTTATCCCACGTCTTCTTGGATCTCCTGCTGCCATGAATTCCGTCCACAGCAGTGTTTTACATCTACTTTTCTATGCTGGCATGAGTTAGTTTTTCTGCTGTTGCGTTTTATGCCAACTCTTTCAATCTCTTCTTATGAACAAGGATGTGATTTACCTTTCTAAAACTGGAACATATATATAATGATCTTGTTTATAATTTCTTAATATGACTCTTATTTTAAATTTTGTGGGTATTTTTTTTTAATTATTTAAAAAAAAAAAAATTGGAGCAGGGATAAATATTTCTGAAATCATCTTGCTTAAATTTACCTGTCTTTTGTTCCTCAGGAGATAGATGAAGATTGTCTTATTGAACTTGCTGTCTTCAAAGGGACCTCTCGAGGCAGAATGATAAATATGATCACAGAGGTAAGTTGTATTTGAAACTCTTTGTTTGTTATTGTTGTTATTCAATATAGTGTCTATTTACCCCCCCCCCCCAAATTTTAATTCTACATCCTCTTGATGTGTGTCCACCAGCTTCTTGAATTGTTTCATTGATTTCAGCAGTGAAGTGGCCAGATGGCAACCCGAAGTGGTCAGTGTCTTGTGGGGGATAACTGACCTGTTGAGCATTATAGCAGATACATGATATTATCCTCATTTATGCAGATTAACTAATCTGTTCTGCCTTGGTCTGACCTCAACCTTTTTTGTATAAAACCCAAGCAATAATTCAATGGGTCCCTGTTACTCCCTTTCTTCATCTCTTCATGCCTCCTAATGCCCATTCAAATAAAATTAGCCCCTAGCTAAATAAAATGCAGATATATTAGGTGCCATTATATCTACATCAATCAACTGGTGAGCAATAACAAATGTGATTTGCTCCACCTCTCTTTTGCAGAAAGGTGACTACTCAAAAACAGCCGTATTAAATCACCATTGTCTTCATCATTGTTTTAGCCTCCACTCTTCTTCCATGCTTGCATGGGGCAGATGGAGATTTTGCAGCAGATTTTTTCATGGCTAGCTGCTCTTCCTGTTGCCAAACCCCATCTGTTTCCAAGCAAGGTAATACTTCTCCATTACTAGACATGTTTTTTTACATGAACAGTTTTTGTGGAAACTGGGTTCTCGAGTTGGTCATTAAGCTCTGCAGTAATTTTGGGAGCTGTACTTTTGTGATCCTTTCTAACAATTCACATAAGAGTCTGATTGTCCCTATCTGAAAGTTTTGGTTTTCTTCCGGAGTTTTGTTTCAGTGAGGAGGTTTTTTTCCCTCTTTCTCAAAGGCTGTCATTACTTCCAAGACAGTATTTCTTGATACACCAAACATTTTGGTTGTTTTTGTTATGCTAGTACCTGCCATACGAGCACCAACAATTTGATTTCTTTGAAAGTCCAATAGATCTGTCATTTTATTGAATTTTAATTATCTTTTTTCTGAAGATATGTGAAAAGAAACAGCAATTTTAGCAAAACATATTAAACAACACTAATAATAAACCAAAAATAACATAAAAATAAATAAGCTTTTGATGGTTTTTATAGATATTTCAAAATTATGATGCTAGGTGTTTCCATTATTTTGTCCAACTCCTGTATATACATATCTGTGTTAGCATGTATATATACATATATATGCACATACCCTACTATATTAAAATGGACATGCCGGATAATGTAGTCCTGGGTTTTCTGCAGATAGGAAAAGATGGAGTGGTCATGGCTGGAATGCCTTTCGTCCTAGGTCTGCTTAACATGGGCTGACCCAAAACTAAACAAAACAACAGTTATACAGAGACCCCTTTGTAGCTCATTTTAAAAATATGTTCTAGTTGTGTGGTTATGTAGCTAGGGTACCGTGCACTTTCGGCTCACGGAATTCTATGGCAAGGATTCCCTTCTGTATTTGGAGACCACTTGATTTATAACTGTTGGGAATAGAAATGGAGTCCTTTGAAGTGTTGGTTGAGATCCTCATCATTTAACATCCCTTTTCTATGCTGGCATGGGGTGGATGGTTTGAGAACTGGTGAGCTGGGTAGCTGCACCCGGTTCCTGTTTGATTTGGCATGGTTTCTACTGCTGGATGCCTTTCCTAATGCCAACCACTCCAAGAGTGTACTGAGTGCTTTTTATGTGCCACTGGCATGGGTGCCAGTTATGGAACACTGGGTCAACCACGACTGCGATCTCACTTGACTTGACAGGTCTTCTCAAGCACAATATATTGCCAAAGGTCTCCGTCACTTGTCATTCCCTCCATGAGGCCCAAAGTTTGAAAGATGCTTTTTATGTGCCACTGGCACAGGAGCCATTTATGCAATACAGGCATTGGCCATGACTACAATTTCACTTGGCTTGACGGAGCTTCTCTGACCGGTATATTCTCCAGATTAAAAATAAAATTGAACTACTTCAAACTGAGGCATGAGTTCTAAGCATCACAGGACCTTCAGAACTGTTTTGGGCAGCCTCTATGTTGTTGCTCTTCCTGCTAGAAATAACAACCAAATTTCTCTTAAATCACTCCCTACTATTGTTAAAAGGAAAAACAAAACAACCTCCCCCCACTCCTTCCTCCCCCCAAAATGGAAGGACACAGAGATAAAATGTTGGATTGGCCATGGCTGGAATGCCTTTCATCATAAGTCTGTTTGATCAGAGACAAGAATTTTGATTGAAATTTTTTTTATTTTAGTTTCAGATTCACAAAAAAACCCCAAAAAACAAAGCAAAAATCTAACATTCCAAAATAAACAAATAAAATAAATAAAATAGATTGAAATCTGGACGAAAAGTTTGAATGAAAGAGATTAAAAAAAATTGAAATCCAAATTCCAACTCAAATAAATTTTTTTTTTTTTTTTTTTTACAAATTATTGAAATTCAAACTGATTAAAATTTTCAAGTCTTTATTAATTTATTTTATTGAATTTCGATCTGATATCAAATTTCAGAAAATTTTTCTTTTTTTTTTCCCCCATTCTTTTTACTTTATGAAAACATTCTCAATTTTATCAATTTGAATAATTTTTTTTAACTGATAAAATGTATGTTAAGTTGTATTAATTTTTTTAAAAATAATGTTTTCTCAGATTAAAAGATGTGTTTGTTTTGGTTGGCTTTAGAATTGTGTTATGTGGAATGTGCAGTTGGTATACTGTTGTTAGATTTAATTTGAGTAGTGGCCCTCATCCATTGCCCAACCCAGAATCACCACTTGGTTTTAGAGTTTCTTCAGCAGAATCCATTCTATTCAAAGCATTGATAGGGATTCAGTAAAACAGGTACTAGAGAAGGCTTTGATATCCTTTCCACTAAAACCCTTGAAAGGGGTATCCCTGTCAGTCACATGACCATAGTTCAATGCCTGAAACTGGTAGATAAATAAGGGGCCTCTCCACTGCTCCCTCAAAAAACAGATTTGGCAATTCTATTAGATATCTTTATCTTGTTTCAGTCAATAGACTGTAGCTATACTGGGGCACGGCCTTGGGGAATTTATTTAAACTGCCACCGGCATAGAAGCCAGTCAAGGTGGCACTGGCATCGGCCACATTCGGATGTTGCTTTTTATGTACCACTGGCACAGGGCTCACAACTACAATTTCCATTTGGTATTTATTTTGATGTTGATGTTGATGTACTTGACTTAATAGGTCTCCTCAAGCACGGCAGGTCATGTGCCACCGGCACAGAAGCCAGTCAAGGCGGTGCTGGCATTGGCCACGTTCGGATGGTGCTTTTTATGTGCCACCGGCACAGGTATCACAATTACAATTTCCATTTGGTATTTATTTATTTTACATCAACATCAAAATAAATATCAAATGGAAATTGTAATTGTGATACCTGTGCCGGTGGCACATAAAAAGCACCACCTGAACGTAGCTGATGCCAGCACCGCCTTGACTGGCTTCTGTGCCGGTGACATGTAAAAAGCACCAACTGATCGTGGCTGCTGCCAGCCTCCCCTGGCACGTAAAAAGCACCCACTACACTCTCGGAGTGGTTGGCGTTAGGAAGGGCATCCAGCTGTAGAAACACTGCCAAATCAGACTAGAGCCTGGTGCAGCCATTTGGTTCACCAGCCCTCAGTCTAATTGAGGAAAACGGACATTAAATGATGATGATGATGATGAATTGACCCTACTACTTATCTTCTTTTTAAGCCTGGTACCTATTCCATCGGTCACTTTTGCTGAACTGCTAAGTTACAGGGGCGTTACTGCTAAGTTTGGTGCTAAGTTATTGCTAAGTTTGGTGACTTAGTGTTGATACACTAAGTCACCAAACGGTGGAGGAGGACAGCCACAGACACAAAGACACACATATACGACGGGCTTCTTTCAGTTTCCATCAATCAAATCCTCTCACAAGACTTTTGTTGACTTGAGGCTATAGTAGAAGACACTTGCCCAAGGTGCCACACAGTAGGAGTATAAACCCTGAAAGCATGTGGTTGGGAAGCAAACTTCTTATTTCTTTACTACCCACAAGGGGCTAAACATAGAGGGGACAAACAAGGACATTAAGTCGATTACATTGACCCCAGTGCGTAACTGGTACTTAATTTATCAACCCCGAAAGGATGAAAGGCAAAGTCGACCTCAGTGGAATTTGAACTCAGAACATCACGGCAGGTGAAATACCGGTAAGCATTTTGCCCAGCGTGCTAACGATTCTGCCAGCTCACTGCCTTGGGAAGCGAACTTCTTGCCACTCAGCCATACCTGCACCTGATTTGATTAAAATATTTCAGTTTCTTCAGAATTGTTGCTAAAATGATGCCAAATTTTTTCATCTCCTGTTTCAGTCATTGAATTGGGGCCATTGTAAGGCACTGGATTAAAGTGTTTTAGTTCAATGAAATCCAATTCTTAATTGAAAAAAAAAATCTGGTACTTATTCTATCAATCTCTTCTGCCAAACCACTGAGTTATAGGTATGCAAACACACCAGCATTAATTCTTAAGTGGTGTGTGTGTGTAAAATGTGTGTGTGTGTGTGTTTAAAAAAAGGCAGATAAAAGTAGACACAAGGATTGCATTTACATGGATAACTGCCTATTCAAATCCTGTTTATGGTCCTTCAAGATGAAGTGGAGGGAGCACAGTGTAAGCTATGAACGCACAAGAGATGTAGTGGAATCCAAAGTGGATTAGCAGAGGACATAAGCTTCATATGTGATGGATGTACTCGAGTAGGACATACTATGAATACATTTTGTGTGTGTGTGTGTATATGTATATATATATATATATCACCGTGATAGACCAGGCTATCAGATGTTGCTACACATTGCTGGTCACAAAGCGCTTCGCATTGTTTTAGCCTTCAAATGACGCCATCTCGCTGGCTAAGCGAGCAGGCCAACAGAAGAAAGAGTGAGAGAATGTTGGAGCAAAAGAGTACAACAGGGGGTCGCCACCACCCCCTGCTGGAGCCTCGTGGAGCTTTAAGTGTTTTTGCTCAATAAACACTCACAACGCCCGGTCTGGGAATTGAAACTGCGATCCTACGACCGCGAGTCCACTGCCCTAACCACTGGGCCATTGCGCCTCCACACACACACACATATATATGTGTGGGGTGGCTGACACACACACACACACACTCACAAAGGTTTCCACACAGTTTCTGGCTACCAAATTTAGTCATGGGGTATTGGTTGATCTGGAGGCAGGACTGAACCAGAAACCAAGTGATCGTGAAGGGAGCTTCTTAACCACACAGTCATGCCTGTGCCTAAATGTTGAAAAAGTTCAAGAAATCTATTGATTTTGCTGCTGAGATTAAATGAAATTTAAAACAAAAAAATTACAAAGCAAATACGAAATATATTTCTGAGTGAGAAGTAACTCCCTTAGAAGAACTGTGTGGGGGTTTTATTTGTTGTTTCTTTTTATTGTTTAGCCCTCAGGCCAGGCTTGATCAAGCAGTAGACCTATGGTCAAAGACCTACCAACCATAACCGTTCCTTTTTTTCTTGCAGGCATGTACATATTTTACCTTAGATCTGTTCTAATCAAGCATACTTATAGCCAAAGGCATTCTAGTAATGACCATTCTGTCTTTTTGTTTCCAGTGCGCCTGAAGCCCAGACCACATTGTCCTACGTGTTCTTTTCTGACACAGTGGCACGTAAAAGGGCACCATTCAAGCACGATCGTTACCAATGTCGCCTTACTGGCACCTGTGCTGGTGGTATGTGTAAAAGGATTTGAGCGAGGTCGTTGCCAGTACCACCTAACTGGCCCTCATGCCAGTGGTACATAAAAGCACCCACTAAACTCTCAGAGTGGTTGGTGTTAGGAAGGGCATCCAGCTGTAGAAACTCTGCCAGATCAAGACTGGAGCCTGGTGTAGCCTCCTGGCTTCCCAGACCCCGGTCGAACCATCCAACCCATGCCAGCATGGTAAACGGACGTTAAACGATGATGATGATCTGAGGTGAATTCTGCTGATATTTCAGCAGATTGGGCAAACCACGAAGAAGTTCTTTTATCAATCTATCAGGTCTATGGATTATTAGGTGGGAGTTTAATCCATCCATGAGTTTGGACTTTTTTGCTAGCATGGGTCCAACCCATGCTAGCATGGAAAGCAGACGTTAAACGATGATAATGATGATGATGAGTCTATTACAGAGTGGAGAGTGACAGAATGTTTATGGTTGGAATGACTTTGATCTTAGATCTGGTCTACTTGACCAGGTCTGGTTTAGGGTTAAACGACATTTCATCCTGTCCTGTTTTCTCTTTTACAAGTGTGTGGGTTAAATGTTTGATCGAAGGGTAACTTAGCTCAATGCACTGCTTTTTACTGGAGCAATCCATCAGTGATGGTTTATTCCTCTTTTCCCTCCTGTTAGTCTTGGAGACTCCTGCAAAGATATTGTATGCTTTGCCTGTCTCATTAAGACACGCCACCTCTTAGAAAAAAATAAAACAGAACAAACAACCCCTTGTGGAAGGGCCTATTTTAGTCATTCAGAAAATATATATGCAAAACTGTTATAATCATCCTTTATATTGTGAAAAGGCGGCGAGCAGGCAGAAAGGTTTGCGCACCGGACGAGATGCGTAGCCGTATTTCGTCTGCCGTTACGTTCTGAGTTCAAATTCCGCCGAGGTTGACTTTGCCTTTCATCCTTTCGGGGTCGATAAATTAAGTACCAGTTACGCACTGGGATCGATGTAATCGACTTAGTACCTTTGTCCTTGTTTGTCCCCTCTGTGTTTAGCCCCTTGTGGGTAATTATGAAATATATATTGTGAAGTGTTGACATTTTCGTTACACCACTGCATACAACTGCAGTTGAATTTCTGTGAGTGGCCAGGTCACAATGGGACACACCACAAAATGGATGAAATGTGAATGTAATTGTTTCAGTGTGTTTTTAGATAGTTCTTCCGCAATGTAACTGCTTTTTAACTTCAACATATAATCTCAGATCAAGTCACATGCCAAACATACAAATTAAATATATATATATATATGTGTATGTGGAGGCACAATGGCCCAGTGGTTAGGGCAGCGGACTCACAGTCATAGGATCGTGGTTTCGATTCCCTGACTGGGCGTTGTGAGTGTTTATTGAGCAAAAAACACTTAAAGCTCCACGAGACTCTGGCAGGGGGTGGTGGCGATCCCTGCTGTACTCCTTCGCCGCAACTTTCTCTCACTCTTTCTTCTGTTGGCTTGCTCGCTTAGCCAGCAGGGTGGTGTCATTTGAAGGCTAAAGCAATGCGAAGCGCATTGTGACCAGCGATGTGTAACAACATCTGATAGCCTGGTCGGTCACAGTGATCATGGTGATATATATATATATATATATATATCATCATCATCATCATCATCATTTAGCGTCCGCTTTCCATGCTAGCATGGATTGGACGGTTCAACTGGGGTCTGTGAAACCAGAAGGCTGCATCAGGCCCAGTCCGATCTGGCAGTGTTTCTACGGCTGGATGCCCTTCCTAACACCAACCACTCCGTGAGTGTAGTGGGTGCTTTTTATGTGCCACCTGCACAGGTGCCAAACGGAGCTGGCAAACGGCCACGGACGGATGGTGCTTTTTACGTGCCACCGGCACGGGGGCCAGGCGTATATATATATATATATATATATATATATATATGTATGTATATATATATATATGTATGTATATCCGGTGTGTCCTGCCTTTTTTTAAAGGTAGTATTGTATGTTATGAAGGGAATCTGGTTGCTATTTCTAGCCAGTTGAGCAACTGCATACGAAGCATTTCTCCCATTGCCTTGTTTGTGTTTCTGTTTGACAATGAAGTTGTTGTTGTTGTTGTCGTTGTTTTCAATTTCCAGTGTTGGATGTGTTAGCTCGCTCGTTTGTCGCGGCTGATTGATCTAAAAGCCTTCTGTTTTGTTTTTCTATCTCGCTCAATCAGTTGTAATTTTTTTTTATTACATTTATACAGGTGATGGAGCATCGTTTCATCTTGCTCTCTTTCTATTTGTTTTACTCTCTGCATTTTCTTAATTCCAGCTCTACAAATGCTGCCGGTAGAAATGGGCGGGGAGAACGGGCGAACGGGAGGGGGTTAAACTTCTATGAGAATGTTGAAATCTGTCATTGCTTTGCTTGTTAGTGTGTGTGTACGTGTGCTGTATGTGTGTGCTGTGTGCATGTTGGTCGGGTGGATGGGTTTCAGTGCTGTTGTTTTGCGTACGGTGCCGGTAACACACCATTAACACATTGTTTATATCCACGTATTGTGTTGTGCGTGCGTGTGTATTACATTCATGTATTGTCTGTGTGTTTGTACTTGCATAGTGTCTGTGTGTTTGCGTACTCTGTTCCTGTATTGTGTGTGTGTGTGTCTTTGATTTGTGTTGAGTGCATGGCCATATGTTCTATGTGTGTGCTTGTGCCTCTGTATTGTCTGTTTCTATTTGTCTTTGTATTATGTGTGTGTTTGTGTGTTTGCGTTCATGGGGAATGCTGCGGAGATTTAAGCATCAAAGACAAATGTTGAAATTTGTCATCGATGGCTGTTAGTGTATGCTGCATGTTACTGCTGCTGGTGCTGAGTGGTGGTTGCGTTTAGTGGTGGTTGTGTGTTGTTTGTTATTTAACAAACACCATCAGTTGTGTATATATGTGTGTATATATACATTGGGGTTTATGAGTCATTACGGTGTGCCACTGGACCCCCTATATTCTGCACAGTTTTATTACCTTAACCTAGCAGAGAGCACAAAGCACCCCTCTCTCCCCTTCTCTCTCTCTCTCTCTCTTTCTCCCCCCCCCCTCTCTCTCTCTCTCTCTCCCTGACGTGTGTCAACATCATTTCAAAAAAGATCACAGCAACCCCGGACTATTTGTGCTTACATTACAATCAATTCACTTCAGCTGTTGTTGTTGTTGCTGTTGGTGTTGGTGTTGTTGTCACTGTTAAGCTTGCTGTTTGTTCTCCGAATCCCACAACACGCCACACATATTATAATCCCACCCCTAATAAATTTGTACCAGGGTGATGATGACGATGATGATGCTGTTGTTGTTGGTAGTGAATAATCTGTTTTGTGTGCAGTTGTTTTGGTGCTCAGAAGCTGCCATCAAGTTGCAAGTGCAAACAAAATGCCCCGTTTTTCTCTTTTCTCTCTCTCTCTCTCTCTCTCTCTCTCTCTCTCTCTCTAAAAACCTCTCCCTACCACACACTCACTGCATGCACACACAATCTGAATACACACACACATATATATATATATATACATATATATATCTCCTCATGCACAAATACTATCTTTTCACTCGCTCATGCTCTCTCTCTGTGTCTCCCACATACTCATTCTCTCTCTCTCTCTTTGCTCATTATGGTGTCTCTTTCTTTCTCTCTCTCTCTCTCTTGATTCACACAATCAACTTTCTCATGCACCCACTCTCTTTCTACACAATCTCTCTCTCTCTACACACACAGATTTTCTCTACTTACACATTCCCCTCATACACTCTCTGTCTCTCAAAACATAGACTCTCTCTCTCTCTCTTACTCTCTCTCTCTCTCTCTCTCTCTCTCTTACTCTCTCTCTCTCCCTCTCCCTCTCTCTCTCTCTCTCTACACTTACACACACAACTCTAACTCTCGCCATCACCATCACACTTTATTATTATCGCACCTCCTCCATCCCTCAGCCTTTCTCTCTCAAATGAAGTCCATTGTGACCTCCCCGCCTCCACTTCCTGGAACTGGTTTTGGCTTTGGTTTTGTTTGTTGATCTCTTTATTTTAAGGGCTGGAATGGGGTGAGTGTCTACAGGGAGAAAAATGTGTGTGTGTGTGAAGAGAGAGAGAGAGAGAGAGAGAGAGAGAGAGAGAGAGAGAGAGGAGAGAGAGAGAGTGTACAGGAAGGGAAGAAGCTGCCATGACTTTGGTGCTGTTACTTAATGTCAAAGGTTGTTTGGGTGGAGCTGTTCTGGCCATTAATTTTCTTAGGTGGAGGTCATATTTGGATGCAAGTTGCGGGGTGGGGGGAGAGGTAATATGAGTAAGAACGGTGGTAGCAGTGACATATTTGGAAGGTGGGTTAGAAGTGAAACTGCCGTCAACCTTTGCTGCCGTATACAGGTCAGCAGTTGTTGTTTAGCCTCCAGGTCATCCCTGATTGAACAGGGCCTGTGATCAAATGCATTCCAACTATGACTATCCTGTCTTTTTAATTCTTTCAAGCATCATGGAGCTGGTGCTACATTATTTAATATAGTACTAGGTAAAAATTTTGAGGCAGTAGGTATGATTCAGAAAGTCATCATCATCATCGTTTGACGTCTGCTTTCCATGCTAGCATGGGTTGGACGAATGACTGAGGTCTGGCGAACCAGATGGCTGCACCAGGCTCAAGTCTTGATTTGGCAGAGTTTCTACGGCTGGATACCCTTCCTAACGCCAACCACTCTGTGAGTGTAGTGGGGGATTTTTACATGCCACCGGCACGGGGAGGGGGGGCAGTCAGGCGGTACTGGCAACGACCTCTTTCGAATCCTTTTACACATGCCACCAGCACAGGTGCCAGTAAGGTGACGTTTTGGTTGATATTTCTAGCAAGTCAAGCAACCATGTAGAGTCTCCCTTGTTGGCTCCGATAGACTGAAGGTTGTGTTTCGATGTGGCTGTTATGGCCCCCTGTTTTTAGTGATGTTAGTGGTTAGGGAGTAGTGAAGATGCATGGCTCAGTGGTTAAAGCATTGGGCTCACAATCATGGGGTAGTGAGTTCGATTCCCGGACTGGGCTGTGTGTTATGTTCTTTAACAAGGTGCTTTATTTCACATCACTCCTGTTCACTCAGCTGTAGAAAGGAGTTGCAGCATCACAAGTGCCAAGCTGTATTAGCCTTTGCCTTTCCCTTGGATGACATCAGTGGTGTGAAGAGGAGAGGCTGGTATGCATGGGTGACTTCTATAAAACAATCTTCTATAAAACAATCTTACCCAGACTTGTGCCTCAGAGGGGAACTTTCTAGGTGCATGCCATGGTCATTCTTGACCAAGGGGATCTTTACTCAGTGGTCAGAGTAATATGTTGTGAAGTGGTGATATATGTTGTTTGGCCATCAGTCAGGTCAGGTCTGACCAAGCAGACCTATGACGGGTGTTCCATCCATGGCCTTCATACAATCTCTTTCAACCTGGACATATAATATACCTCAGAAGACATCCAATATCTCCTCCTTTTTTTTAAAGATAGAAAAATGTGATTTGAGGGAGATTTGGTTGTTATTTCAGATATGATTGAACAGACCTATGACCGCAAGTGCTTTACACATTAACCTGCTCTAAGTACAATGTATCTAGGGCTACATTAGCTAATGTGGTTGTCCTCTCCTTTTTAAAGTCAGCAGGAGGTGTTATGAGGGGAAATTTGACTGTTTTCTTAAGCAGGCTGTTGTTGTTTAGCCCTGATGGAGCAAATCAAATAAGGCTAATCTAATCTCTTTCTTTTGTTTTGCATTTACATCATCCATGCTAGCATGGGTTGGACGGTTCGACCGGGGTCTGGGGAGCCAGGAGGCTGCACCAGGCTCCAGTCTGATCTGGCAGTGTTTCTACAGCTGGATGCCCTTCCTAACGCCAACCACTCCGTGAATGTAGTGGGTGCTTTTTACGTGCCACCGGCACAGGGGCCGGGGAGGGGGGGGGCTGGCAACGGCCACGATCAGTTGGTGCTTTTTGCATGCCACTGGCACGGAAGCCAGTCAAGGTGGTGCTGGCATCGACCACATACGGATGGTGCTTTTTGCGTACCACTGGCACAGGTGCCTTGGGAGGCTGCCAACGGCCACGATCAGTTGGTGGTTTTTACGTGTCACCAACACGGAAGCCAGTCAAGGCGGCGCTGGCATCGACCACATACGGATGGTGCTTTTTACATTTGTTGATATTTCCCTCTACTTGCTTTTTCTATCTTATTACTATTGTTTAGCTCTCTCTTTCTTTTTCCTTTGGGGGCAGGGATCTATTTTTATATACCCCACCCCCCACTCCAACTTTATCCATCCTTTATGAAGTCTTTTTGTTTTCTTTTTCTCCACAATACCTTTCCTTGATCCTATCCAATTTCTTCTTTCTTTCCCACTTTCTCTCTCTTACTGTTACTTTCTGTCTCACTTTCACCCCTCTTTTTTCACTTTTCCTCTATCTCCCACTTCATTTTCTCTCTCCAAATTCTTTGACTATTTTCTTCCCTTATTCTCATCACTGTGTTCTTTTCTCACTGTCATTTTCTCCTTGCATTCTAGCAGTTAGTATGCTTCGCTGGATGTACAGTGTCAGTGTGCATGTACAAGAGAGTGTAAGTGTCTTGAGAGAAAAGCTGGGGCATAAGGGGCATCAGATGTGGTGTACAAGAGATGGCTGTGTTGGTATGGTCGTGTGATGCGGATGAATGTTGACAGCTGTTTGAAGAAGTGCTGATCTCTAACTGGAGGGAAGCAGTGGAAGAAGGAGACCCAGGAAGACATGGGATGAGGTGGTGAAGCATGACCTTCAAACATTGGGCCTCACGGAGCCAATGACCTGTGACTGAGACTATTGGCGATATGCTATGCTTGAGAAGACCTGTCAAGCCAAATTAAATCATTGTTGGTGTCACATAACTCATGCATGTGCTTGTGGCACGTAAAGAGCACCTTTTTGAGCATTGGGCCTCATGGAGGCCATATGGCTGATGTTGGTGTTGTGGAACAAGCACCCATGCTAGTGACATGTAAAAAGCACCTTTTGAGTGTTGGGCCTCATGGAGATAATGACAGATGGCCGAGACCTTTGGCAATATGCTGTGCTTGAGAAGAAACACCCATCAAACCAAATGAGATCATAGTTGTGACATGCTGGTGTCACACAACTGGCACCTGTGCTGGTGGCACACAAAGGTGCCCATTACACTTTTGGAGTAGTTGGCTTTAGGAAGGGCATCCAGCTGTAGGAACCATGCTGAATCAGACTGGAGTCTGGTGTAACCCCTCAGCTTACCAACCCCTAGTCAAACCATCCAACCCATGACAGCATGGACAACAGACATTAAATGATGATGACCATTCTGTTCCCTCTCATTCTTCTCTCATTTGCTTCCTTTTCTCGCTTTCTTCAATCTCTGTTATTTATATTCTTTAGTTCCATCCTTTCTTCTTCATTCCTTCCTCATTCAATTAATTGGACTATCTGCTCATTGAATCATAATATAAATGGCCAAGTATTCCACAGACAGTTGTACCTTTTAACATAAATCCTTCAACAGAATCAGTGTTGATGCTGTATACGGCCTTCAAGACTTGACTTTCAGATCACGGGTCCAGTCAGTCTGAAATAGTCTCACACAGTTTTCATCTACCTAGTTTTATGCACAAGATTTGTTTTGAATTTCAGTTATGGTAAAAAAAGATTTAACCTTAAGAAACTTTTACAAACTCTACAGTCAAACATTTTGACAGTTTCTGTTTCATTATGATTTGTTATTTAAATTCATCATTATTTCTTCGATTTTCCTTTCCCTTTTTATTGTGTACTATCCATTATATCTGTACTACTACCACTACTAAAACAACCCCGGTTGAACCGTCTAACCCATGCTAGCATGGAAAGCGAACGTTAAACGATGATGATGATGATGATACTTATTGATTTTATCTCTATCTTTCTCTCTCTCTCTCTTCTTCAGTGGAAATACGATTACTTGACTTGTACATATTTCCTTCTCCTTGAGAAAAAAAGGAAAGGCCAGCCTCTCCGCCTCTACGATGCCCGACCCTTGCTTCTACCTTTACAACCCAAGGTAAGTTAGAGAAGTGTTTATTGATGCTACTGATTTTGTTATTTATGTGTGTAATGTTTTTTGGCATGCATGTTGTTTCATGTTGTTTCACTCCAGGTCAGATCCCTGGCTGAAGGCCTTTTAGGCCATAACACTTTCCTCTTTTATTATATTTAGCACTACATTGTCCAGTATGTCTTTGTTTTTATATATATATATATAGGCTGAAGTGATTTGAAGGTATTTGGCTGCTCTTTCTAGCAAATCAAGTCACCACATAGAGGTTCAATCATTGGGTTGTAGAAAAGAGTGCTGTTTATTTTGTTGTAGCATTATGTATTTACATATCTTTTTTTATTGATATACCTGTTAACCCTTTACCATTTAAACCAGCCCTGTCTTGCCCAAATATTCTACCTGTTTTATGTTCAAACCATCCATATTTGGCCTCTCATACCTACCTCACAATGTCATTCTAAAAATAACCAGTCACATCATTGAAATCTTAAAGGTACGAGACAAAGCAGGATTTATTCAAAACAATGTGAATTAATAAGGATTACATTTGTTAAAGGATTAAGTCATTTTTAGCCTTAAGTTAATCCTGGTTATTGCTCATCAAAGGCATTCCACTTCTATTTTTCTTTAGGGATTATCATACCTGTGCCAACCTTATCTAATACGCTCATCTTTTAAGATGACAAGGTGTGTAAGATAAAGAGATTTGGTTTCTACTTTAAACAAGTCTACCAGTCATATACATATTTCTTTACTACCCACAAGGGGCTAAACACAGAGAGGACAAACAGGGACAGACAAAGGGATTAAGTCGGTTATATCGACCCCAGTGCGTAACTGGTACTTTATTTATCGACCCCGAAAGGATGAAAGGCAAAGTCGACCTCGGCTGAATTTGAACTCAGAACGTAACGGCAGACGAAATACGGCTACGCATTTCGCCCGGCGTGCTAACGTTTTTGCCAGTCATATACTGTAAATCCTTATTTGCTACAGTAAAGATGTATCATCTGACTTTGCTCTGTTGACTTCTTCTCTTTGGAAATACCATACTTCCTTTCTGATGCCATCTGTAGAAATCCGTTTTCACATTTTCACTTTACTGATGCCTCCAGTCAAGAAAATTTGTCAACAGTACAGTAGTGATTATTTATCGTTTGGATTTATTCCCTCTCCTCAGAACTGTCAGTTACCAATGTGCCTTCTTTGCCATCAAACATTGACCAACGAAGCAATGAAACCTTCATGCTTGAAGTATCACTTTGATGCAAAGCATTATGACAAGAAGGACAAGCCGTTATCATACTTTTTGCAACTGAGCTCCTCTTTCAAAAAGCAAATACAAACATTCAGCACGCTACTCCAGGAAACTAGGAAACTGGAGAATGATGGGTTGATTGCATCGTACAACATTCCATTGCTTGTTGCTAAGTCTGGGAAGTTTCACACAATTGGAGAAGCATTACTCCGTCCAGTTATCAAAGAGGTTTTGTTAACTGTTATGCACCTGATAATGTAAAACCGATAACATGAAAATCCCACTTAGTAATAACACAATTTCTTGAAGAATCGATAAAATGGCCAATGATGTCAAACATCATCTCCTTAATATTCTCCAGTGTTTTGAATTTTCTATACAAGTGGATGAGTCAACTGTTGTGGACAATCAATGTTTGATGATGGTATATGTTCCGTATTTCAGTGAAGACCTTCAACTTTCTGAGAAAATGCTGTTCACAGAGAAATTGCCGCTTGATTCTAGAGGTGCAACTATTTTGCATGTTCTCAAGTCTTTCCTTTTTGAAAATAATATCCCACTCAGTAATATTCTTGCCTGTGCGTCTGATGGAGCCCCTTCGATGATAGGAAGATACAGAAGTTTTTCATCTCTCCTAAAGTGTGAAATTTCCCACCAGATACTAACTCTGTTCGTTGCTTGGCACACTGGCAGCATTAAGTGGCAAAAAATATGAACAGTAGGTTGAATGGTGCCCTACAGTGAGTTATCAAGACTGTGAACAAACTGAAGTCCAGTCCCTTCTCTGATTGAATTTTCCGTCAACTCTGTCTGAGAAATAAACTCTTATACTCTACCAATGTGTGGTGGCTGTCAAAAGGAAACTGTTTTACGCTTTGTTGAACTGTTTCATATAATCATATCTTTCTTTGAAATTACTCCACTATCCGCTTCAATGATAGCTGCAATATCTTTTTCCTTTGTGATTATTCACAAAATTAAAATTTGAGTAAGTTATTGCAAGGAAACAAAAAAAAAAAAAAAAAACTCCCTTTTGATTGTAAATAATTTAACACTACTTTCATTTTGAAATTGGGACCTCTGGAAATATGCTGTGCTGCAGAAGACTCGGCCAGCGCAAGTGTGACCATAACCTTGTGGTCTATGCTAGGGGTGTAACCAGTCCATTTATGCATGCCTTTTCTTCATTGGACGCTAAACTCTGCTTGCGAAGACCAGTTGAGGCAAGTGAAATTGAAGTCGAAATCAAACTCGGTGACTGGCATCTGCTGCTAGTGGAGCGCTGAGATTACCATATGAGTGAGATCGTTGCCAGAGCAACAAGCTGGCCTTCATGCCGATGGTACATTAAACACACCATTCGAGCGTGATTGTTACCGTGTCGCCTTACTAGCACTTGTGCTGGTGGCACGTGAAACATTCGAGCAAGGTCATTGCCAATGCCGCTGGACTGGCTCCTGTGCTGGTGGCACGTAAAAAGCACCATTTGGGTGTGGCTGTTGCCAGTACCACCAATCTGGCTCTCGTGCCGGTGGGACGTAAAAGCACCCACTACACTCTCGGAGTGGTTGGCGTTAGGAAGGGCATCCAGCTGTAGAAACTCTGCCAGATCAGATTGGAGTCTGGTTCACCAGACCTCAGTCAAATCGTCCAATCCATGCTAGCATGGAAAGCGGACGTTGAATGATGATGATGATGTTGTAGAAGACTAACGTTTCAAAACATCAATTCCATCAATTTCCACAACTTGATTCTTTGAAAGATGAATCGGTTGATGAGAATTTAACTACATATTGCAACTGTTTCCAATCATTGCATGATGACATGACAGAGCGATTTTGAGATGTTATTGTGCTGAATATTCCAAATTGGTAAAGCAATCCATTCGAGGTCGATGCAGTTGATTGTGAGGATGACGTTTGGGAGGAATTGGTCGAATTACAAAATGACAATGACGCCACAATGCAATATCGCCATAATGGCAAAGAAGATTTGTGGTACCATCAGAGTCTATTGAATTCCTACCCCAGTCTGTGGAAACATCTGAAATTACTTTGGCTTGCCTTCCTTACCTTATACCTGGTTTGTTGGAACTGTACTTTGCCATAAAAGAATTGGACTGGATGTGACACAACGGGGAGACTTGCGGCTAAAGTCGACAAGTTTGAAACCAAATGTATCAACACTAGTTGCGTCGCACCAGACACATGGTTCTCATTAAAAAGTTTTATTCTTTTCCTTTATAATAAAATCATTAATTATTTTTGCATCGGTAATTCTGATAAATGGTTCATTTGGGGAAAATGAAAATCAGTGTAAAAGGAAGCACAAGTTTCCAGAAGTTAATCTGTCTGAAAAATATAGAGTTTACGTTAGAATTTTATTGACACTAATGGCAAAACTAAACCCACAATAAGGGATTTGTAAACAACCACATATTTAGTACAAATGGTTGGTGTTAGGGAGTCCATCCAGCTGTAGAAACTCTGCCAGATCAAGATTGGGGCCTGGTGCAGCCATCTGGTTTGCCAGCCCTCAGTCAAAATCGTCCAACCCATGCTAGCATGGAAAACGGACGTTAAACGATGATGATGATGATGATGATGATGATGATGGTACTAACAGGACAACGAGTCTGCGATATAGAGTGTGTCAAATGATATGGGGGGGGCGGGCTAGGGGATTTTTTGTTGGTGGGGTGTCGGTCTTTTTTTACACTAGTGGGCAATGAAGCATTTTTTGGCCGACAGGTGGGCGATATTGCAATTTGGTGCGAAAAGTTTGGGAAACACTGCACTAGAGTATATGTTGGAGGTGTAACTGCTCTCTCCGGTAGGCTGAGTATACCAGGTGTAGTCTTCCTTGTTAGCTTTTATTTCAGTGATTTTGTTTGATCTGTTGGATTGTGTTCCCAGCAAAGATGCTTAATTTACAATGGTTGATCTTAGATGGAATTACTCTTGGAGTACGGTTTTCAACTGTAAAATTCAGGGACTCTATATAACTCAATTTTGCCTTTTATTCCTCTGGAGTGGACATATAAAAGTGTACCAGTAAAATACTAGTGTGCATTAAATTTCTCTGTGACTACTCTATGCATTTTAATTAAATTTGTGCCAGTGTGAAATAACAATCAAAGTGGTTTAGCCTGGGTCATCCCTGATCCAGCAGAACTATAATCAATGGGATTCCAGGCATAACTACACTATTCTGTTTTCAGACACAGTGTATCTAGGACTATGTCATTTAATGTCATTTCTTTTTTAAGAAATTCTTATTTATTATGGCTAAATATTTATTATTTTTTACTCTTAATTATTTTCTTTAATTTTTATTTTGTTATTTTTCCTCTTAGTCTTGGAATGTAAATGGGACAGATGAAAAGTATTCTTTGGAACTTTCAAGAAATCAAAGACATTGTCAGGAAAGAACCCCAAACCACTTTGAACACACTCCTACTTCAATTAAAGTGTTTCACGAAACTCTGCTGCTACAGAATGCTCTCTGAATAGCAAGGAGCCAGTTCCTATGAACAAGGAAAATCTCACTGCACCTCCTATGAAAGACCCTTGGATCACGCCCAAAAAAGATGAACCCGTTTCCATGAAGAGGAATTCAAGTAAAGAGCTCTCTGCTTGTTCGAAGACACCAAGACAGAAAGAAAACAAGGAGAATATCTTTGAAACTCCCAAGAAAGTGGACAATACTTTCGCTGTCCCACTCTCGGCGGCACCAACTCCACGTTCACGTAAATGCAAATCGGTAAAGCCGTCGCGTCGCAGTCGGTCACCCTTGATGGGTCGACAACTACAACAGTTGGTAGAAGGGAAAGGTCTGTGCTTACTTGATATTTGCTGTTTGCTTATTATATTTATGTTTTTCTTTGTGGTTGTTATTGTTTACCCTCGCATCAGTCCTAACTGAGCAGTCTTGTGCGATCAAAGACTTTTCAGCCTTGACCACCCTTTTTATTTTTTTTCATTTTTCAGGATTACATTATCCTCTGTGGACACATCCTACTGTTTCTCTAAAATAATATGGTGTAATTTGAGGAACATTTGGCTGCTACTTCCAACAAATTGGAATAGCCTTGTTGGCTTACTTAGTTGTTTATCCCTAAGCCAGCTCAGGTTGACCACGCCTACAAGCAAAAGTGTTCAAGTTATGACCACTTTTTTTTTGCTTTTTAGGTAGTATAATCCAGAACCACAGTATCCAATGGGTTCAGTTCCATTTGAGCAAGAATTGGCTGCTTTTTCTAGGCTCCTTCAAGTCTCTTTACTTTACAGATTTCTTCTGAGGAAGGCCACATTATCAAGTGTGTTTAAAACTTATTTCTGGTGTTATTAATTGAGTCTAATTTTTGTCTCATCCATTCTAAATGAAAAATTTCTTCGTTTAGATTTTCCAGAAGTAAAAGTAATTTATGAAATAAGTTATATTTCTGTTACCATCAAATTAGACCTACAAGTTTTAGTTTTTTTAGTTCCTCTGTATGTCTGGTTTACACGTGGATTCTTCACAAACTTTATTACAGACAAAATGTGATGATGTTCTGATGAAAACCCATGTTAATTACTGTGTCTATCTGTATAACAATAAGATAAAATACTTTAAATTTTCCAAGCTATATAATAATAATAATAATAATAATAATAAGTTAGTATAAATAAATCTGTATATATATAAGGCAGGATGTGTGTGTGTGTACGTGATTGTAATTTATGCACGTCCACAAATTAGCATGCATGTCGCTCCAATTTTAGAAGGACATTCGTGAACACCCTACCTGGGTTTTGTCAACTTATTTTTGTTTCCGAGGCACCCGCGGAGACAGGTAAAAATCTATTTTCTGCCATAGCTTTTACCTATTTTGAAGGTTGATAACATGAGTTAAGTCCTTTCTAGCCATAGCCAAGCGAAAGTGTGTGTGTGTGAGGGAGAGAGAGAAGTTGTGCGTTGATGTATGTGTGTGTGTGTGTGTGAGGGAGAGAGTGTGTTTCGCAATGTCTAATAAAAATAGTAAAGAAAATGTATGTGTAAGGAAGAGAGATAGTTTGACGGCATCGACCTCGGCGGAATTTGAACTCAGAACGTAATGGCAGACGAAATACGGCTATGCATTTCGCCCGGTGTGCTAACGGTTCTGCCAGCTCGTCAGCCATTAGATATACCTGTTGATATAACAGCATACTGAATACCGTTTAGTTAAGGGTTGATTATTTTGGACATTGAATGTATATTTTTATGTGTGAGTTTATATGACTAGCAAACCTCAAAATATAGTTCACCCTTTTTCATGAGAGATTTGCTGCAGGGTTTTAACACACAAACAATACAATATTCGGTCCTACATATTGACTGGTATGAAGTAGACACCAAACTGTAGAAATAAATTGCTTTAACAATTCATATGCAAATATCCAAATTTGCATAATCTACTTTACCTTTGCTATCATGAAGAAACGTATAGAATTTTTTAAAAAAAGCAAAAAAAGCATAAAAAACCCAGTTTTTTTTTAGCTATTTGAATATCAGCCTTCCTAAGACTGACTTCTTGTATTTCATGAAAGACAATATTTTATATCAGTTATTAATTAATTGAAATATATTACGGTAAAAGTTAGCTGTTTAATAAAACCTTTCATAATTCTTATTTATTCTAAAAATTAAAACATACATCATCATCATTGTTTAACGTCTGTTTTCCATGCTGGCATGGGTTGGACAGTTCGACCGGGGTCTAGGAAGCCAGGAGGCTGCACCAGGCTCCAGTTTGGTCTGGCAGTGTTTCTACAGCTGGATGCCCTTCCTAACACCAACCACTCTGTGAGTGTAGTGGGTGCACAGGTACCAGGGGAGGCTGGCAACGGCCACGATTAGTTGGTGGTTTTTACGTGCCACCGACACGGAAGCCAGTCAAGGCGGCACTGGCATCAGCCACATATGGATGGTGCTTTTTAGGTGCCAGGGTAGGCTGGCAACGACCACGATCGGTTGGTGCTTTTTACATGCCACCGGCATGGAAACCAGTCAAGGCAGCACTGGCATCGACTGTGTATGGATGGTGCTTTTTACGTGCCAGGGTAGGCTGGCAATGGCCATGATCTGTTGGTGGTTTTTACGTGCGCAGAAGCCAGTCAAGGCGGCACTGGCATCAGCCACAGACATGAAAGCCTTAAAGTAGTAAACAGTTGTGAAAATTGTCTGCAGCTCTTCCTTCATGTGTCTGCATTACATTTTAGGGAAAGCCAGACTCTGAGCTGCTACAATTATCCTGAAGAACTCACTTCACAAGAACTTGGCATAGTTTATATCCTAAGCATGAAAACATGCAAAGTTAACATAATTTCTAGGTAACTAAAAAATTTTAAACTTCGTATACTGGTAGAATGTGTTTATAAAACATCTTTTTCTCTTGGTTTTATTGAGAAAATTCTATAGTTTGTAAAATAGTTGTTGTTTTTTTTTCTTCAATTTCTGCAATTTCAACCAATCACTGACGTCCATTGAGGTAAAAAACATTCTGTGCCGTATGAATATGTCCCTTGTTTAAGAAAGAGATTGGGTTTATTTACATTTGTGAAGAAAAAAAAAGATACCTTTCATCCCACCCCTAACCCTAACCCCAAAACCGATTGAAATGCAATAGATCGATACTAGGGTCATAATTGTGGGTGACAATTTCATATGACACTGCTAGAAAAAAACTGCCATTCAAACCGAAAAGATCCCAATGTCATTATCAACAAACACAAGTTAACCATGCTACACCTTCTGTTATGCTTGCTAACGTTTTGCTGTTTCTATTTTCCCAACAGACTCTGCCACGCCTTCAGCTAAATCTGGAACTCAGGTTTTGTCTCCTTCACGCTCTGTTGATTCCCAGCTTAATAATTTGAACTTGATATCACCAGTATCAGAATTTCACAAGTAAGTATTCATCATCACTACTACTGTTATCATTGGTTTAACATCTAATCTTCCATGCTTGCATGGGTCAGATGAGACCATGTTGAGACAGAGTTTCTCATGGCTTGATTCTTTTTCTGATGTTAAATCTCACCTTTTCCCGAGCAAGGTGATAAATCCTCCAGTCTCTCAAAGAATGAACAACTTGAATAAGCTTTTGCAGTGGACTGTGAGTAAATGACACCTTCTGCATACACACACACACACGCACATACACACACACGAAAGCCTGGCATCCGTGCTAGCGGGGTGCAAAGAGCACCATATGAGGGTGATCGTTGACAGAGCGGCTATCCGGCTTGCATGCCAGTGGCACATAAAAGGACACCATTCGAGTGTGATCATTATCAGCATCACCTTACTGGCACTTGTGCCCGTGCTAGTAGGGTGCCAAGAGCACCATCCGAGCATGATCGTTGCCAGAGCAGCCTACTGGCTTCCGTGCTGGTGGCACGTAAAAGGGCATCATTCGAGCGTGACCGTTACCAACGTCGCCTTACTGGCACCTGTGCTTGTGGCATGTGTAAAAGGATTCAAGTAAGGTCATTGCCAGTACCGCCTGACTGGCCCCTGTGCCGGTGGCACGTAAAATGCACCCACTACACTCTTGGAGTGGTTGGCGTTAGGAAGGGCATCCAGCTGTAGAAACTCTGCCAGATCAAGATTGGAGCCTGGTGCGGCCGTCTGGTTCGCCAGCCCTCAGTCAAAATCGCCAACCCATGCTAGCATGGAAAGAGGACGTTAAATGATGATGATGATGATCCACAAGGTAATGATAATCTGGTTAACCCACAGCTACAATAGAAGACACCAGCTGACAGTCCATAAAGTTGAGTCAAACTCCTAACCACCTTCTTCTGAAGCCAGCCTTTTTAACTGCATGACAGTGCCTGTGCCTATATAAAGCTTATTGACTTTATTTATATAAAAATAAAAAATTGTTATCATTTAGCTCTAAATCATTCTTGATTATGATCAAAGATGCTCCAGACATGGCCATGCTGTTTTTCTGAACTAAATTATCCATGTTTTCCTTTATAATTTCAAGTGGGGTTTGCTTGCTATTTCTAGCATGTTCAGCACCCCTTAAGGTGCTACCTCACTCATTAAGATGTTGGTTACTGAAAGATTATTAGAAACTTGCTGACTTCACGCTACAGAGTTAAAAAAAAAATGTTTATCTTATTTCAGTATTTCTATATCAACAATTTGTTTAGTTCTTTATATCTGGTACCATGTGGTGGGTAGAAACATTGCCAAACAACTAGTGTTGTAAGGCTGGTGTATTTGTTGTTGTACTTTTCAGTGGGTTTATTTTTCTTTCCTTTTTGTTTATTAGAGCGACATCCTTGGACACAGATCTACATCATAGTGGGTTTGATCGCAATTCTGAGAGGAAGTCCTTCAGAAAGAATGGTATGTTCGGCAGTTTGGAAAAAGTCTTCAAGATGTTCAGTCCCAGGGGCAAATATATTGGAGCAGGGCCTCGTAAAGTAAAGGTTAGTGTTTGCATACTGTAAATTTAATTGAATTTGGTAAAGTTAGGGGTTGCTTATGCAGGTGCTTCTGCTCTTCTGAGCTTCCAGTTTACAAGTTTACTTCTTTACAAAATTTTCTGGGGCAAAAATAAGGAAGCATTGAAGCCAGAGCGAGAATTTGGTGTAAAAAATACATAGAGTTAATATTTTTATTGGCAACAAAAAGATTTTCTTTTCAAGTAAAGGGCAGATTTTATGATGTATGTATCTGAAGCTTTATGCTGCACGGTAGCAAAACCTGAGCATTGAATACAGAGATTGTGTAAAAGCTGGAAAGAAATGAAGCATGTATGCAAACCTTGGATCGTAGAGTGACCCGCTGTTCTTGAGGAGACCTATTGAGTCAAGTACGGTAACACCAACATCAAAATGAAAATCAAATGGAAATTGTAGTTAAGATACCCGTGCTGGTGACAACGTTAAAAGCACTATCGGAACGTGGCAGTTGCCAGCACCGCCTGACTGGTGTCCGTGTCGGTGACACGTAAAAGCACCAACCGATTGTGGCCGTTTGCCAGCCTCACGTGGGCCCTGTGCCGGTGGCACGTAAAAAGCACCCACTACACTCATGGAGTGGTTGGCGTTAGGAAGGGCATCCAGCTGTAGAAACACTGCCAGATCAGACTGGAGCCTGGTGCAGCCTCCTGGCTTCCCAGACCCCGGTCAAAACGTCCAACCCATGCCAGCATGGAAAACGGACGTTAAACGATGATGATGATGATGATGACATGGTCACAAAAACGTGTTGTCTTTACACAGGGGCAGAAAGCTAACATTTTTCTTTAATTCTTAATTATTATTTCATTTATTCTTGTCTCTTTATCTCTTTTCAGACGACTCACAATGTGTTCAGAACGGAGCAGTACAGCCCTGAATTAGTGTTGTCTAAACTAAAGGAGGCAATACATAAGAAATACATCGGCCTCAGTCAGTCAGAGTAAGTATGTTGTCATCATTGTCTTATATAAACACACACACAGTACTACCATGTTTGATGATATTAAGAGTATCAAAAAATTATAGAGCTCCATATAGGTGTAATGTATTGATATTCATAAAGCCAATATAAGTGGACCACTGGAGGTCGAGGTTTTTGCAGTCTTGCATGCCTTCTCTTCCTTCTTGGATGAGCCTCTCTTTAACACACACACACAGAGGACAGGCTTTTTCCAGTTTCTCTCTACCAAATCTACAAACAAGGCAATGGTTGGGCCTGGGGGACTATGGTAGAAGACACTTGTCCAAGGTGCCATGCTGTGGGACTGAATCTGAACCCTTATAGTTGTGGAATGGACTTCGTGTGTATATGTGTGTGTGTGTGTGTGCTTGTGTGTGTGTGTGTGTGTGTAAAGCGTGCTGGTGCTTTGTGCAATTCTTCTAATGACTGCCTTTTTTCTAATCTCATGGATTGCTCATCACAAGATACTCTGAGTAGTGACAGCGTTAAGCATCATCTTCGGATGAATGAATAAACCCTACAACACATATTAAAATATTTTTTCTTCATTATTTACCTAAACAAATATATATGCATTGCTCTTTCCAGGTATGTACTTCGATGTTATGTATCTGATGACAAAGGCAAAGTGAAACTTGCTTTCAATTTGGAGGTTTGTGCGATGCCAAAATTACCTTTTGTTGGCATCAGGTGCAAAAGAGTAAAAGGTGACACGTGGCAGTATAAGAAGTTCTGTGAAGATATAATTAAATCGTCAGACATATAGGTGAGTTACCTCAACAAATCTTATTCAGCATTATATTGCAGTTTACTGATAAGAGCTGATTAGTGTGTTGGGATTATCCTGGATTTTATTTTATTTGCTGTCTTTAGTATTATAATCATCATCGTTTAACGTCCGCTTTCCATGCTAGCATGGGTTGGACGATTTTGACTGAGGGCTGGCGAACCAGATGGCTGCACCAGGCCCCAATCTTGATCTGGCAGAGTTTCTACAGCTGGATACCCTTCCTAACGCCAACCACTCCGAGAGTGTAGTGGGTGCTTTTTACGTACCCACTACACTCTTGGAGTGGTTGGCGTTAGGAAGGGCATCCAGCTTTAGAAACTCTGCCAGATCAAGTTTGGGACCTGGTGCAGCCATCTGGTAGTAATAGTAGAACTTATTTTCATTACTGTTATTATGATTATTAAATAAGGCAGCAAGCTGGCAGAATTGTTAGCATGATCGTTGACAGAGCGGCTAACCGGCTTCCGTGCCAGTGGCACATAAAAGGGCACTGTTCGAGTGTGATCGTTACCAACGTCGCCTTATTGGCACTTGTGCCTGTGCTATAGTAGGGTGCCAAGAGCACTATCCGAGTGTGATCGTTGCCAGAGCAGCCAACTGGCTTCCGTGCCAGTGGCACGTAAAAGGGCACCATTCAAGCGTGATTGTTACCAACGTCGCCTTACTGGCACCTGTGCTGGTGGCATGTGTAAAAGATTTGAGCGAGGTCGTTGCCAGTGCCGCCTGACTGGCCCCCGTGCCAGTGGCACGTAAAAGCACCCACTACACTCTCGGGGTGGTTGGCATTAGGAAGGGCATCCAGCTGTAGAAACTCTGCCAGATCAAGATTGGAGCCTGGTGCAGCCATCTGGTTCGCTAGCCCTCAGTCAAAATCGTCCAACCCATGCTAGCATGGAAAGTGGACGTTAAACGATGATGATGATGATGTGAAAAATGGTTAGCGACGTTTCTTCCAACTTAATGTTCTGAGTTCCAGTACCACTGAGGAGGTTGACTTTGCCTTTCATCCTTTCGAGCTCATTAAAATAAGTATCATTTGAGTACTGGGGTTGATGTAATCAACTTGCCCTTCTCTGAAAATTGCTGGCCCTGTGCCAAAATTGAAACTATTATTATTAAAGTTTTTACATCTTATTTTAGTTAACAGGGATGTTACTTGAGCTCTGGTGACAGCAAGTCTTCTTAAATATCAAGAATCTTTCTTCGGATTCTTGTGGAAGGCAGATTTGCACTTTTCTCCAAGTCAGCAATGTCAGTCTCAGTTCCGTTATCTTTCAGCTTCTTTGATAGCAGTTTTGGGTGTTGTACTGAGTGCACCTTAACCTTCCACTGCATTTTTGGTCTTATATCTACACTACAATTAATTATTATTAGGGGTTGGTTGTGGACTGGCTGTATTGTTAGGACACTGGCTAAAATGCTTTGCAGTATTTGTCTAGGTCTTTATCTTCTGAGTTAAACTCCTGCTAATTTCAACTCTGCCTTTCATCCTGGTAAAATAAAGTACCAGTCAAATACTGGAATCAGTTTAATTGACCTATCTTTACTTCCCTCTCTATAACATTCTGACCTTATATTTATGTTAGAGATTATTATTTTTTACAAGGCTAAGGCGGCGAGCTGGTAGAACCATTAGCATGCCGGGCATTAGCAGCATTTCGTCTGTCCTTACGTTATGAGTTCAAATTCTGCCAAGGTTGACTTTGCCTTTCATCCTTTCATCAGTGAAATAAGTACCAGTTGAAGGCTGGGGTTGATATAATCAACAAAACCCCTACCCAAAGTTTCAGGTCTTGTACCTTTAGTAGAAAGGATTATTTACAAGGCTGATAGATTTACAGAACTTAAAAAATATTTGACATAATGCTTAGCAGCATTTAGTTGGTATTTGCTCCCTGAGTTCCAATTCTACTAAACTCAGCTTTGCCCTTCATCCTTCCATGCTAGCATGGGTTGGACGATTTTGACAGAGGGCTGGCGAACCAGCCGGCCGCATCAGGCTCCAAACTTGATCTGGCAGAGTTTCTACAGCTGGATGCCCTTCCTAATGCCAACCACTCCGAGAGTGTAGTGGGTGCTTTTTACGTGCCACCAGCATGGGGGGCCAGTCAGTCGGTACTGGCAATGACTTCGCTTGAATCTTTTTACACATGCCACCAGCACAGGTGCCAGTAAGGCGACGTTATTTATTATATACCTGTTTATTTATTTAACTCCTAGTCAACTCTGATACAGCAAATCTTTGATCAAAAGCACCCTGTCTATGACCACCATGTGTTAGATCTAGCTAGGAATACCTTATTCAATGTGCCTCCTACCTCTGCTTTCCAAGGTTGTAAAGTGTGATCTGTAGGAAATTTGGCTGCCATTTCTAGCATATCAAGTGGCCATATAGAAGCTCAACTTTGGTAGTTGTGTAACGATGCTGCTTAGCTCTGCAATCCAGTCTACATGTAATTTCGGTTTGTATTGGAATATTGAAAAAGACTTTGTAAATGTGAGGCGCCAACAGTTTCAGTCTCTTGTTTCTCGACTTTTCTTTCTCTGTCTGTCTGTCTCTGCTTTTTTTACTCTTTTCTCTCCCTCTTTCTGTCTCTCTCTCTCTCTCTCTTTGCATTTTCATTGTTTCTCTTTCCTTCTTTGCATTCTCTCTCTCTCTCTCTCTCTCTCTCTCTCTCTCTCCTTCCTATGCTTGCTTGTATTTTCTTTTGTGCTCTGCCTTTCTCCTCTTCTCACTCATTCTTTCTCTTCACTCTCTCTCTTTCTCTTTTACTCTTTTTGTTTCTCCCGTGTTCTCTCTCTCTCGTGCTTTTTCTCTTATGCTTTGTCTCTCTATTTCTCTCTCTCTCTCATGCATTCACTACTACTTCCTCTCTTTCTCTCTCATTCCCCCACACACACCCTATATAACCACTTATCCACAACTGTTTTCATTTCAACCCCAGCAGCTTTTTTACCTCACTGTTGCTTTCCACACTAAGCTGCAAACATTTCAAATGCTTCAAACTGATGGACAAGGGATTCACCACACCAACCCCTACCTTGTGGTTTCTGTATTCCTTCTCTCTTCTCTAAATCCCCCATCTGTAGGGGAAGCCTACCAGGACCTCACAAAACCTCAGTTACCATCCCCACTTTCTCCTTAGAATAAAACCCCAAGCCAGCCTTGTTCATCGGGTCCTTACTGTTTGTTCATTGCTGATTTGCAGTCTATTCATCTGATTAGGCTTTGATAAGTTTTGAAGTGCTTCTTAATTAGTTATTGATCAGCTGATCTGCACTTAGTCAATATATATACTTTATTATTTATTTACTTTTTTTTTTATGACCAACAAAATATTAAAATAAAAGAAAACAAGTAAAGTCTGTGGGTAGGGGTTCAAGTTGCTAGAAATAGCACCCAAATCTCTCGTGCAACACCGAAATGTCTTTAAAAAAAGTGAAAGATGCATCAGTTGGTGCAGTTGTAGATGTGTTGAGTGGAGGAGGAAGGCAAAGGAATTGTCCTTTACTGGATTGTGTTTGATTGTAGGTCAGCACCATCAGGTCTGACCTTGGGCTAAACAACAACGAGGGACTCTGTGTATGGTTACTCAACCTGCAAGATGTAACAGCCAAATCTCCTTCATATTACAGCTTATTTTAAAAAATAAATAAGGCACTTTAGATGATGTGGTCTTTGATAATACCATGATCATCATCATTATCATCATCATCGTTTAATGTCCACTTTCCATGCTAGCATGGGTTGGACTATTTGACTGAGGTCTGGCAAACCAGATAGCTGCACCAGGCTTCAGTCTTGATCTGGCAGAGTTTCTACAGCTGGATGCCCTTCCTAACACCAACCACTCCATATGCCTGAAAAAAAAAAGATGGAATGTTCATGGCTGGAATGCTTTTGATCATTGATCTACTTCATCAAGGCTAAGTCCTAGCTAAACAACTACGATGAATTTAGAAAAGGAGCCTCTATGTCGTTATCTGGCCTGCTAGAAATAGAAGCACCTTGCTTGTATGACATTCAACTTAAAAAATGGTCGGATGCATTGGCTAAAGTAATTTTTAATACACATTGCTTGCTTGAAACAAAAGTATGGTTGGTCCTGGCTGGAGTGGCATAGCTGACCTGGGGGTTAAGCAGCAACTACTAAAGATAGAATGCTTGGAAAATGCCTTAGGTTTCTAATTTATAATGTTGATTGTTTTTTTTTTGCCTGTAATCCATTTTTTGTTTACAAAATAATGAGCTTTTACAATATTTTGCAAAGTATCTCTTTCTTCCTGTCTCTCTCTATCTCTCTCTCCCTGTCTCTCATCTCTCTTACTTTCCATCTTTTTCTTATCTCATCCCTCTCTCTCCCTTTCTCTCATCTCTTTTTATTCTCATCTCACCTCTCTTCCATCTTATGTCTTTTCTTTTCCACCTCTCCTCACTTCCTCTTTCTCTCTCTGCACCTCCTTCTTTAACCTTGCCTTTCTTTTCTCCTCCATCTCTCTCCACCCTCTTCTCATTCTTTCTCTCACTCTTCCCTCATCTCTCTCCTTCAACCTTCACTCCTCCTTTCACTTGTTCTCCTTGTTCTGCCATGTCCTGTATGCATTCTGATTTTATTCCAATGTATCTCTTCAAATGGGAGGAGTGTTTTATTGCTGTGGCAACACAGGAAGCAAGCAACTACAAGACAAATGCTGTCTCGTTTGAGGGAGATTTCAGTGCTATATTCTTGCAGGTCGAGTGTTCTCACATGGTGAAATTTTTAATCTCATGTAAAGAAAAAAGAATGTCTAACCCTTCAGTCCAAAATTCATTTTAATATAATTGCTAATCACTGACTTTTGTTTTCTTTTGCAGTGTTGGAAGGAACTATTTTGAAACTGGTACCTGTTTCCTCTTGAGTTCTCTATTGGTCCCCAGGGCACCAATTTCATCTGCGTCATTGATTCCTTGCAGTTTGTGTGTGACCCTAACACTCAGTATCTATAACAGTAGTGCTAATGTTTACTGCTGTCTCTTTTTTTATTAGTCTTCAATAGTCCTTTGTATTGGAGCTATTTACTGCTGCTTTCTCGGTTGTTAAACTTCAGCATATATTACTCACTGGTAATTCTTATTACTGCATGTGTTTATCAGCTTCACAGACACTTTATTGTGAAGACGACATTCATTG
This sequence comes from Octopus sinensis, assembly GCF_006345805.1. Lineage (NCBI taxonomy): Eukaryota > Metazoa > Mollusca > Cephalopoda > Octopoda > Octopodidae > Octopus > Octopus sinensis. The sequence goes on from NC_043002.1 coordinate 5,869,790, forward strand.
TCTGTCTCGGACACTCATTCTTTTAATACCTCCACCATTGAACCTTTTCACTGGAGCTGTTTCCATTTTAACCGATTCTCAATTCCTGATTGTTATACTGGCGCTACTTGATATTGCTGCCACTAATGTTATTCAACCAAGACATAGAGAAATATTGCTGCTCTCTGTGATTAGCCTCCTGGTATTTTTAGCATTTGGAGCCAATCTTAAAATTTGTCCCTACTGTCATTCTCAGGGTGAATGTGTTCCATAATATTCCATTCTAGATTCCATCCGATCGGTTTTTCCTTTCCAGTTTGTTTCTCCATTTCAACACCCATTCAATTTAATCATATGAGTGTTGTATGGAATATATGTTGTAAACTGCCAGTAGCCCCAAAGATCTTGTGGGTTCCAGCATTTTATATTTTGTTGTGTATTTGAGTAGCAGCACACCTAATTTTACATTGCCGCAGTTCACCTAACCTGTGACTAAACTGGCAACTTTACCAAGGTGGATATTTTCATTTTTCATCTACCTAACCCTGGAAACTGGAAATTAAGCACAGTGATCGCTTAAAAACATGTTCAGGAGTCTTTGAAGAAATTTACACATTATCAAAGAAGATATAATTGATAAGCTTCTTATAACTGAAAATAGGTATTAAATTATTTGTTTTAAAAATATTTTAAAGAAATTATCCCAGTTGCAGTTGACTTTGGTACAAAGAGGGTATATAATGTTGTACTAAATAACAGAAATGTGTAAAGTCATGTATGACCTGTGTTCGAATCCCATCCAAGTCAACTTCAACTTTTATTTCATTTGGCTAACTTGTTTTTATGTTTTTCATCTATTTTATTTATTTTATTTGGTATTTTTACAAGTTGAAGTTGCACCAGAACTGAGACAGATAACAGCAGTGAAGTGTATGTATGTGATATTCTATAGGGCTCACACATACATGTACGTATGTACACTTACTGTCATGGCCAATTGCATGTTCATTCCTCAGACTTCAACGAAAAACAAAAGCCAAAATATCTAAAGCAAAACGGAAAGCAACATTTGACATGCCTTGCTTTAAGTTTAGGCTATTATTTTGCTTTTGATGATCATCATAATAAAAATAACAGGTGTAGGGACAGTATTTGACACCTTGAGTATTATTTTCGCACTGGCAGACTGTTATGTCTTTCTTGATGAATATGATGATGATGATAATGATAATAATAGTAATGGTAGTAGTAGTAGTAGTAGTAGTAGTAGTAATGGCGGTGTCAGTAATAACAGTGATAGTGGTGGTATATGGTGGCAAACTGGTTTTATATATACTTCCATATGAGCAGGCTTTCATATTTGCTTGTGTGTAAATAGTTTGTTTTTTAATCGGCATTTTTCATTAAGACAGCCGTTTGTATCTAAAGTTGTTGGTAGCATGTGTTTAGTAACGAATGCATGTGTGTGACTTGTATGACATTATAACTGGTTGAATATGAAAGATATGTGTGTGTGTGTATAAATGCACAAACATATATGTAGCTCTGTGTATGTGTTTGCACACGCATTTAATCAAAAAAAAAATTGTTGTACAAGTTTCTACTTATATAAACTTGTATTTTTATCTACCTGGCTGTCTATTTATCCACATGTCTTTTTGTTTGTCCACCTGTTTATACCTGTCATCCCTCTCTGCACACACACACATATATATATATATTTTACTGTCATTATCATCACTCATGACTTCTCTATTAATAGATTCATTCGTGTTGTAGTTGTGAGTTAAACTAGTTCTTATCAGTTATCCAGTGTAAAGAAGAGTGCATATATATATAAATATATAAAGGAATGCACACACTGAAAATAGAGTTGGTCATCAGGTCCAAGCAATAAACTCTACAATAGTTATTGAATACTCTTTCTCCCATTAGAACAACCAAGCATATATATATATATATATATATCTATATATCTATATATATAATCAAAATAAGCAACAAGGATATCCAAGGTAGAGTAGTACAATTGTTTCATGCTACTTCATTTTATTAAACATTGTTTAATAAAATGAAGTAGCATGAAACAATTGTACTACTCTACCTTGGATATCCTTGTTGCTTATTTTGATTATAATCACCCCATTTGATTTATATGGATAATACCTTACAAAATTCTGGTGCCTTTGACTTAAGTGCCATATTCATCTGAATCTAAATTTTGCTGAACTTATATATATACATATATATATATATATATATATATATATATATATATATATTTTGTGCTTTATAGTTATGGTAGAATCTGTTTATTCATTTAAAACTGATAAATGTTTCTCCATGTACTATTCTGGATTTAACCGCCATAAAGATAGGAAACAAAGCGAATCATCAGCTTCAGTTGAATAAATAACTGTGAGTATGTGTGTATACACACACACACACCACACACACACACACACACACACACACACACACACGGGTTTGGTGATACATACAGGAAAATAGAACTCAAAATATGAGCAGGTATATATTTTCTATTTAATTAGCAGAGTGATTCAAGGGTCACTTTTGTGTATTGGCATGTATGTGTACACACGTGTGTGTGTGCATATATATATATATATATATATATATATACATATATATATGTTATTTTATTCATAAATTATAAACCTCTTTTCAAACAATGTCTCTGAGTGTTCTTTACTGGTCTGTTGGTTTTGAATATTATAATATTTATTACATTTTAGAATTTAAGGACAGATTATCTTTCAACAAGATAGATTACTGTATTTAATAGTGTTTTGCTTCCGTTTTGAGTTCAAATCCTGCTATGTCCAACTTTGCTTTTAATTCTTACATTAAATTAATTACCGGTCGTTTTCTGGATTCGGTATAATCAGTTATGTGTTCCCATAAAAAAGTTGTGGGTTAGTGGACATGATCATGTGGTCAAGTAGTTTGCTTCGTAACCAGGTGTTTTGGGATTAATTACTCTGAGTGTCACTTTCGTCAAATTTCTTCTGTAGCTTAGAGTTGACCAGTTGTTTGTAAGTGGTATTTGGTTAACAGAAAGTACGTGTGTCTGTGTTTGTTTTTTTGTATCCTATGAGCCTCCAGTTCAACAAACAGAGATCAATAAAATAAACAAGTGAATGAAATGAGTAAATATCGGGATTGGTATAATCGACTGAAACTCATGCAGGTGTTTGGTATCCCAGCATTGTTGTAATCCAATGATCAAAATCAGTAAAAGACTTGTATCTATTTAAGAATTTATTATATTTTTTTAAGGTAAAAATATCATAAATTTATTGCATAATTTTATTCAAGTGTATACATATATAATTACAATGAGTGTTTTTATATACATAAAAACAACGAACATAGACTAAATAAAGGACTCAATACATGTACAGAGTCAATCATTTATTATAATTTTATTGACAGTGACTACAAAATTGTCCTAAGTATATGACTGTCAATAAATTTGTAATTAAGGTGTCTTTGTTTTGTGCCTTTGCAATTTCAAAATTGGGTATGTGAGTAAGAGAAAGGGACATTAGTGTAACCCCAAATTTAGTTCAACACTGTTGGTGGTTGTTGTATAGCCCTGAGTTAGCCCTAATTGACCAGCAGACTTATTATCACATACCATCAAAGACATTCTAGCTGGGAACGTCTTTCCTCTTCAGATGACATCCAATATGCTCTTCCTTCCATTTTTTTGTTTTCAAGACAGTATGGTGTTATTTTAGAAGAGATTTGGCTGTTAGTTCTAACAGGTCAAAGACCACATGCAGGTTGTTTCGTTTTTAAATTTAGCCCCTTTTATAGGTTTTGAGCAGAACTGGTCTTTGATCCTATATTATATTAGAAGGATTGATCACTTATTAGTCAGTGCTTCATTGTTTGACGAGAGACATTTTTACTAACGAAGGGCAGTTGTAGAATTTCAGGTCTGTCTTACTTGAGAGCAGATTTTCACCTTCACTATCACAATCTTTTTTTTCTTCCTATTTTTGCAGATATAATTTAGGATTACATTATTTAGTGTATTTTTTTAATTTTTAAAAATAAGTATAATTTGAGAGTTACTTTAGCTGCTATTTCGTGTAGGTTGAGTGGCCATGTAGAGGTTCTTATGGTGATTTAAAGGGATGATAGATGGTAGCATATGTATAGATAGTTCAGAGGAAGATATCTTATGTTTGGGCATCTGGCTTTTAGTGGCAAAAGTGAGAAAAAGACTGTTTCTTTTTCTGGAGAAGGTTAAGCACCCAAAAGGTTAATTTCTCTTCTGCCTCGTGGCATAAAACTTGTTCCACTGTTTGAATTATTTGTATACCTATCCTTGTTTATCGCAGAGGTTTGGTCCTCCACCCCAACAAAAGCCCCCTGATAAATGAATCCTCTCCCCTCACTTTGCAAATGGAACTAATGGTAGCTTTATTGGCACCAAACTTGTGACCCACAGCAGTGAAGCTATCATTGTCCTCTATTTTCTTGATTATCTCTACCGTTTCCTCTTGGGAATATACTCACCTGTGATGTTTATTAGGGTCAGGTACCTTCGTATTTTTCTGTTCACGTAAATCCATATAAAAAGAATATGTAGTCTTGCAGTACAAGCATGTAATCACAGGTAACAGTCATTGCATTCCTGTAGCTGAACATTGTGGGTGGTCACTAGGTTGTTTTTGCAATCAAGAAGAACCTTGGACTGATTACTGACCTGTATTATTAGAAATCATGAAGGTGCATGGCTCAGTGGTTAGAGCGTCGAGCTTACAATTGTGATGTGAGTTCGAATCCCGGACTGGGCTGTGTGTTGTGTTCTTGAGCAAGACACTTTATTTCCCGTTGCTCCAGTTATTTCACTCAGCTGTAGAAATGAGTTGCGACGTCACTGGTGCCAAGCTGTATCGGCCCCTTTGCCTTTCCCTTGGATAACGCTGGTGGCATGGAGAGGGGAGGCCGGTATGCATGGGCGACTGCTGGTCTTCCATAAACAACCTTGCCCGGACTTGCGCCTCGGAGGGTAACTTTCTAGGTGCAATCCCATGGTCAGTCATGACCGAAGGGGGTCTCAATTATTACAAATCAACCCACGAAAGGTATAACATTGTCCACAATTAAGCATACCATGTTATCTGGGATCAGTAATAGATAACGCTACACATACAGAATGGTCCGAAAGTCTTGTTACTCCCTACCAAAAAGTAATGAGAACAATAGAAGAACAAATAATGCCGTAATCCAAAGCATGAACTGGATTCAGTTTATTCACTTTCATTGATGCTGTCACACATCGAGAAGGTCAGTATGAACCCCATTTTTGTGGCACAAAATGACGTGGCGCCATGTCCTGTATGAAATTTTGCAAAACTGTGCTTCAGTGATTGTTGCAAAGGCTCTCAGAATGGCATCCTTCAACTGATGGATATTCCGGTATCATTCATGTGAAACTCTCTCTTTGATAACACCCCACAGTCTTATCGCAAGACGTGAGGTCTAGACTTCTGGTAGGCCAATCAACAGGTGCCAGAAGTGGTTGTGATTCTTACCCCTATCCATCTATCCCGAAAATCTTCATTTAGGTATTCCCGGACAGTGATAGCAGAGCGAAGTGTGGTACATATTATATTACTAAAACAGATAATACAGACGATAATGACAATATGTAGGAGGTAACAAGCCTTTCGGACCAGCCTGTATTTTGTTTTTCTTCTTGTCAATACCTGGTTTTATTGGATCCTATTTTACTAGGTTCAAAAATAGCCAAATGTTGATCAAATGCAGGATTGTTTGGATTTATTTTGATGATAGGTTTTTGTTTTCAATTATTAAAAATTCTAGTCATTTCTCACCAAATCAAATTGAAATGAAGACTTCAAATTGTTTTAACTAAGAAATGAAACTGAAACTGTGGACTGTTCAAGAACTACCTGTAATTACCCTCAACAATTTTGATTTACAATATAGGTACATTATAATATAGGTATATATATTTTTTTACTACCCACAAGGGGCTAAAAACAGACAGGACAGACAAAGGGGTTAAGTCGATTACATCGATCCCAGTGCATAACTGGTACTTAATTTATCAAGGTGGTGAGCTGGCAGAATCGTTAGCACGCCAGGCAAAATGCTTAGTGGTATTTCGTCTGCCGCTACATTCTGAGTTCAAATTTCGCTGAGGTCGACTTTGCCTTTCATCCTTTCAGGGTCGATTAAATAAGTACCAGTTACGCACTGGGGTCGATATAATCGACTTAATCCGTTTGTCTACCCTTGTTTGTCCTCTCTGTGTTTAGCTTCTTGTGGGTAGTAAAGAAATAGGTACTTAATTTATCGACCCCAAAAAGATGAGAGGCAAAGTCGACCTCAAAGGAATTTGAACTTGGAATGTAACAACAGATGAAAAACGGCTTCGCATTTCGCCTGGCGTGTTAACGTTTCTGCCAGCTTGCCGCCTTTAATATATGTATATATTTTAACAAAAGTGGAGTGTAGCTGATACAAGAGGTCTATTGTATTTCAGTGGTATTTATTTTATTGACTCTCAGATGTCCTTAATGAGATTTGATCCCTGCTGTAAGAACAATAAAAGTAGCAAAAGTCCTTCATGTTATCTCAGGCTGAAGACTGAGATAACATGAAGGACTTTAACAGAACGAGTATAATAAACTCACTTCAAATCAAGGATCAAGTTTTTCTGTGAGTAGTACATGTTCATTTAACCTGCTAGAAATAGCAATTAAATCTTTAACCCTTTCGTTACTGTATTTATTTTGAGATGCTCTGTGTTTCTTTCAATTATTTTAAATATGACAAAGAATTTAGTAAAATAACTTAGTTATCTTTCAGCTGGTGTTAGGAACATAAATTGTGACTAAGGTTTGGTGGAAGATTTTAATTCAAAATTTATGAAAACAAGACATTTTACCACAGAGCCAGAGCCGGTTTTGGCCGGGTTAGTAACAAAAGGGTTAAATCATTTTGTTGTCTTGAAAAATTGTGATAGAGACACATTCAATAATTTACCTTTGATGTTGTAATGTAATTGATTAATATAGTATAGTTGAATTGAAATCCTCACCCAAGGTGGTGAGCTGGCAGAATCGTTAGCACGCCGGGTAATATGCTTAGCAGTTGTATTTCGCCTGTGGCTATGTTCTGAGTTCAAATTCCGCCAAGGTCAACTTTGTCTTTCATCCTTTCGGAGTCAATAAAATTAGTACCAGTTATGCACTGAGGTCAATGCAATCGACTTAATCCCTTTCCCCAAATTTGAAGTGTTGTACTTCCAGTAGAAGGGATTATTATTATTATTAAAAGTGGTGCTCCAGCATGGCCACAGTCAAATGACTGAAACAAGTAGAAGTGTAACTGGGAAATTGATGACAAGTGAATTAATATCAAAGTGTTGCATCAATTGTTTATGAGTAACACTATATATTACTATCAGCATAGCATACAAACACACTATCAGTCACTCTTACATGTTACCCTTTCTCTAAAAAGCAGAACCCCCTTAAAAAAGATACCGTAAAAAAAATTGTTGATGACTTTTCTGTGCAAATTGCCATTGATGTATCATTTAACTAACCATACAAATATTCACTTTTACTTGATTAATACATGTATGGCTCTACTGGACTATGCTAACCTGTTGTGTGTTGACACTGATTGGTAGTCAAGTTGAACTCCAATTCTAGACTGGGGCTTTATATATTTCATCAGCCTTGAAAAGAAAAAAAAAAAAGCAAGTTTGGCAGGATTTGAACTCAGAACATCAAGAGCAGAATAAATACTATATGGCTTTCATTTTGCTCTGTGCATTTAAAGATTGTTACTTTTTATCTCTTGTCTACAATAGGTTTCATTATTATTTTTTAATTAGAGAAGGTACGGCAACTGCCATAACTATTTTTCCTTGGGATTCTGGAATGAGGAAAGGCAGAGAGAAGCTACCGTGTGTGTGTGTGTGTGTGTGTGTGTGTGTGTGTGTGAGTGTGTGTTATCCTGTTGCTGAAAGTAGTGTAACAAGATATCGCATCACCTTCATACTGGGTGCAATTAATGTCACTTCAGGTGTCACATTTCAGTATTAATCAGAGTAGCAAATTAATTCTACCACACCAGAACAAGTGATCTGACTCACTTTCCCATTATGAAGCTGCTATGTCAAAAAAAAAAAAAGTTACAGTACAAACTTGAAATCAATAAAAGTAACTGATTTTTTTTTGCCTTTCCTCACTATTTCTGCTGGTTGGTCATTGAATTCCTAAATGGTTCTGATAAAGTTGGTTCTGTGGAACATTTGTATTCAAAATTTAGGATAGACAGAGTGACACGAAAACATTTTAAATATGTATATGAAGGTTGGCTAAAAAGTTCATAGGCTGACCCCAATGCAATGGTTGATCTTGACCAAATGTGTTTTATTTTTCAACACAGTCCCCCCTGTGGTCCATATGCTTCTTCCATCAGTGTTGCAGCACTTGAATTCCCATGGTATGGAAGCTCTCATCCTGACCCTCAAAAAAGTCAGCAGTGGATATGACCTTATCACTGGTCTGATACTGCTTCCCAGCCAAGCGCTCTTCATGTTGAGGAACAGAAAACAGTCAGATGGTGCCAAATCTGAAGAATATGGAGGAGGGTGATCAACCAGTTCAAAGCCACAGTTGCACACAGCAGCCATTGCAACCACGGACTTGTGTGCAGGAGCATTGTCCTGGTGAAGCAGGACCCCACTAGCTATCTGATTAACATTTAAATGTATGTCATCCATCACTATCTGGTGAACATGTCAATGCTTTCTTGGGCGGTGGCTGTGGCAGGACGTCTGGACCTTGGGTCCTCTTCAAGACTCTCCCTACCACTCTTGAATTCAGTTGCCCACTTTTGCACGGCTGATAAAGCTGGAGCATCATCCCCTAATGTAACACCCATGTCAGCATGAATGTTCTTGGGGTCTAACCCCTTTTTCTGTAGATATTTGATAACACCATGGTGCCAAATTTTATCCATTTTCGCAAAATGTCTCTTCCACTTTTCTAAGTCCTTAATTCTGTATCCAATGTGGGTTTATCTAGAAAGAAATTATGCTGTTTGCATCAGTAAAGATTGAATTTAATACATGCCAAGTTTAATTACTGTATGATAACTCCTTAGTCAGCCTATGAACTTATCAGCCCACCCTTGTATATATAAATAAAGCACCCGTGATGAATTGTATGTATATAATGGTTCTGTGTACAAAGGCGGCGACCTGGCAGAAACGTTAGCACTTGGCAAAATGCTTAGCGGTATTTCGTCTGTCGTTACGTTCTGAGTTCAAATTCCGCCGAGGTCGACTTTGTCTTTCATCCTTTCGGGGTCGATAAATTAAGCACCAGTTACACACTGGGGTCGATAAATTAAGCACCAGTTACACACTGGGGTCGATGTAATCGACTTAATCTCTTTGTCTGTCCTTGTTTGTCCCCTCTATGTTTAGCCCCTTGTGGGCATTAAAGAAATATATAATGGTTCTGTGCACATAACATTAAGAATGTATGTTTGCAACATGTATCTGTGCATGTGTGTGTGTATAAAGCAGAAATTAAATCAACATTGCATGAGAATTTGTGAGACCAAATTATATTTATATATCTAAAGAACGTTACTATGGAATTTGGCATGACTTTAAGTATATAATTATACTTTTGTAAATAACATTTTCCTCATGTGATAAATATTTACACAATTTCAAAGACATTCACATGCAGACATATTTCCAAACATCAAGTCTGTGATCCTTTTGCTATTAGAGAATTTCTTTGAATCTTTCTGAAAGTGATGGTGATTCTGATGAGCTTGTGCATTCTGATAATGGTTTACCTGTTGCTTATTGTCTTTATTCCTTTTTTTTTTTGTCCTGCCAAACACTTTCAGTATTCTGTTCTCGACAATAACAAATTTGTCTTTCTGTAATAGTTTATATGTTTCTTTGACAATATTGACAATAATATATTACATTTATATATTTGTTTTGCAAGATTTTTTATGTTAAATCGTGTGTTGAAACAGATATTGTTGTATTTAGGAATGGTCATTTTGCCAGTTTAGCCAATAAAAACACACGCACTATATATTTGGTGTTACTTTGCTTCAGCGTTATTTACTTCTTACATTAATCTTAATCTTATTTCAGCCAGAAAGCAAAGGACCACTGATGAGGTCACAGAAGTGTGACAAAAGAACTCTGGCCGAAATAAGATTAAGATTAATGTAAAAAGTAAATAACGCTGAAGCAAAGTAACACCACATATATAGTGTGTGTGTTTTTATTGGCTAAACTGGCAAAATGACCATTCCTAAATACAACAACAATAATATAATTATGACAGTAATGATGATCTTGATACATAATAAGGTAGCATCCAATTACACTGTGCAATGTAAATAACGACCTCCTCAACTGACTAGTTATACTTAGTGATTGAGAAGGTCCCATTCAAAAATGCAATACATTTTAATAATTGTTTTTTTTTTTTCTGTTTAATTCTCATCTCAAATATCCATTTATATTTTCTTATGTATATCTTATGATTTTATAGAATAAATGTCTTGTTTATATCTCCGTGTTAGTATGTCTTTCTTTTATTACTTTTTTATTATTATACTTTTATTAACACCATCCGAGCGTGGCCGTTCGCCAGCCTCGTCTGGCACCTGTGTCGGTGGCACATAAAATCACCCACTACACTCTCGGAGTGGTTGGCGTTAGGAAGGGCATCCAGCTGTAGAAACACTGCCAGATCTGACTGGCCTGGTGCAGCCTTCGGGCTCCCCAGACCCCAGTTGAACCGTCCAACCCATGCTAGCATGGAAAACGGACGCTAAATGATGATGATTGAAGACTGGATATTTGGCACTACTTCTGCATTTATTGCAAACTAGCACTATGGCCCGGCAACGCATATACAGCTGCGTGCGTGCACACATACACGCGAGTACTGTCCAAATCTCCGACCAATCACATACAGCTAGCTGGCATTCAATTGGCATATCAAGTTTCGGGCATTTTGATTGGGTTTTGAATAGAAAATTCACAAAAAAGTCACTTCTATTGATTTTTTTAATGGCTTTGCAGGGTGACTGGGAAAATGCAAAGATGTGCACGACCACCCTTGGACAGTTTTGAATGACCATAGAAAGTGTGAGCTCTCTAACTGAAAAATTGTGGATGTGTATAAAGGACACACACACAGAGATTTTGCCGTTTATATATAGAGAGATAAACTCTGGTAATTCTGATCAAACTGTTGTACTAGCAGGTAGGTGTTTTGGGGCCCCACCAAAAAAAGAAAAACACACACAACAATATCATACTTCTTCAACAATATCACACTTACATTACACTTACATAACACCTCAAAATTGAGTATTTAGGTGCTGAATGACAGGCACGTAAACACACGAACACCGGTTGTCAAATGGTGGTAGGAGAACAAACATAGACACAAAAGCACACACAGATATACATATATGTACGACGAGTTTCTTTTAGTTTCTCACAAGGCTATGGTCGGTCCGAGGCTATAGAAGAAAACACTTGACCAAGCTGCTATGCAGTGGGACTGAACCTGAAACCATGTGGTTTGGAAAGAAACTTGATACCACTCAGCTATGTCTGTGCCCATATATATATATATATATATGTGTGTGTGTGTGTGTGTTTTGCAGGTCTAAGAATGTAGCTATGACATAATATTTATTCTTTCATTACGATCGTTTCAACAATAGATGGCTCAGATACATCATGAAGATAAAATGATTGTGTAATATAATAATATATTTCAAAGTTCAAAATAAACAATTGAATGATAATCCTTGGAACTTCAGTTTCTATGAAGGGCTTTCTTTAAGAGAAACAGTCTACTTTGAAGGAGTGCTAAATGAGGATACAGCTCGGACTTCTAGGCTGTCTCCTATGATTGTATGTACGAATGCATGCATGTTTGCATGTATGCATGTATGTGTGTATGTATGTATGTACGTATGCATGCAAGTATGTATGTATGTACGTATGTATGTATGTACGTATGTATGAATGTACGTACGTACGTATGTATGAATGTACGTACGTACGTATGTATGAATGTACGTACGTACGTATGTATGTATGTATGTATGTATGTGTGTGTATGTATGTATGAATGTACGTACGTACGTATGTATGCATGTATGTATGTATGTATGTATGTACGTGTGTATGTGTGTGTATGTATGTATGTACGTATGTATGTGTGTGTGTATGTATGCATGTATGTATGTATGTACGTATGTATGTACGTACGTATGTATGTATGCATATTTGTATGGATGCATGATTAATCTGTGAGTACATGCACAGTGTGTGTGCATATGTATAAAGATGGTGCTCATATGGAATACAGATACACGGGTACTGCATGTACGAGAGGGTACCCAACAGTAACCAGAAACGTTCTCTGTGGGACAAACCCGTTGTAGTTCAGGCTTTCGCCGCAAGAAGCCACTTGATGCGTTCCCCAGGCATCAGTCTGCCGACCGGATGATGTCGTCCTGCCATTGGTGCGTCTTTGTTTTGCAGTGCTTCTCCTTTGTTCGTTTTTTTTTTTTGCGATGGCTGAAACGAAGGAACAGCGAGCCTCCGTGAAAT
>NC_043002.1:5887471-5919971 GCF_006345805.1 Octopus sinensis
AGAGACCGATAGAATAAGTACTGGGCTTACAAAGAATAAGTCCCGGGGTCGATTTGCTCGACTAAAGGCGGTGCTCCAGCATGGCCGCAGTAAAATGACTGAAACAAGTAAAAGAGAAAAAGAGAAAGAGAAACTCACACAACAAACAATCCCCCACTTTATGCTCGGATCCAGACAAACACACGCCTGCCCGGCTTTCTCTTCTAAACTCCTCCTAGAAAACAACTTTTCCCATCCTACTTTCTAACCACATACCTTCTTTCCATGTCTTTTATCCACTGTTTGACTTTGTCTTTCATCCTTTCAAGACCGATAAATAAAGTACCAGTCGAGTACTGCGGTCGATGTAATCGACTATTCCCCCATCACAAATTGCAGGCCTTGTACCTATGGTAAAAAGGAGTATTATTATTGTTGTTGTTGCTGTAATCATTATTGCGTAATTTAGTAATTACTTATCGCTTTTACATTCACTTTTTTCTGTCTCTTCTTTTCTGATGAAGGAGTAATGCCCAAAATGTTATGGGACCATCTGTAACTCACAATCGTCTTCTACTATAGCCTTGGGCCGACCAAAGCCTTGTGAGTGGATTTGGTAGACGGAAACTGAAAGAAGCCCGTCGTATATATGTATGTATATGTGTCTGTGTGTGTGTGTATGTTTGTGTGTCTGTGTTTGTCCCCCCCCCCCCAACATCGCTTGACAACGGATGCTAGTGTGTTTACGTCCCCGTAACTTAGCGGTTCGGCAAGGCCCACCAAAGCCTTGTGAGTGGATTTGGTAGACGGAAACTGAAAGAAGCTCGTCGTATATATGTATGTATATATGTCTGTGTGTGCCTGTGTTTGTCCCACCACCCAACATCGCCTGACAACCGATGCTGGTGTGTTTAAGTCCCCGTAACTTAGCGGTTTGGCAAAATAGACCGATAGAATAAGTCCTGGGGTCGATTTGCTCGACTAAAGGCGATGCTCCAGCATGGCCACAGCAAAATGACTGAAACAAGTAAAAGAGTAAAAGAGTAAAAGAATACATTCTTTTATTCTTTTATGCGTTTCAGCCCAATGGCCGTGGCCATATTGGAGCACCACCAGTATAATCACCATTTTGAACTGCCATTCTTATGCAATTGGCTTTTGGTGAAGGAAGGAATTTGCCCTCTTACACACACCACACACACACACACACACACACACACACACACACACACACAACACACACACACAATATCTATATATATATGTGTTTCCAGTAGTCACTAAAGGTTCGTCATTGACCTGTCAATAGCGAGCCTATAATTACCACTGGAAACATTTGTAAGTCAAATTTACTACAATAAATATGTAATGACCATGCCTTGTCTTGTATATCACTCTGTGTAAAATCCAGTATATCTGGAACACAACCATGGATTTACTTTATAGTGATGTACTTTAACCTCGGACACCCTTCACAAGAATATGTGAAGTCCTTCACTAATCTAAACAGTATTGCTCGCCTGGTGTTCTATCAGAGAGCTTATAAGGTATTTTGTTCGGTGTTATATATATATATAATAATGATAATAATAATAATAATAATAATAATAATAATAATTTGAGGTAATATTATTCTTAATTTACAGGGAAAAATTCAATTTAGAAATACTAAATCAAATTTCATAAAATATATAATTTATATATAAAAATTAGAAAATACCCCACCTTTTTTCAATTCAAAATGAACAATTAAATTACACCATCTAGAAAATTACATATAATAAAAATATTAAAAATAAAATAACAATAATATACCGATGATTAAGTAAATTGCAAAATAATAATAAAAATGCATATATTGGGTATATATATATATATATATATATATATATATATATATATATATATATATATATCAGAAATATTGAATTTCTAAATCTCTCGTAGAGACATGTACGGTGGTGGGGCGATAGAAGGGTGTTTTATACTGTCAATCTAACAAGAACGTGACAGTAGGGGGTACACCACCGCTGTATAGCCCTAGGAAGCATCGAACGCCTCCTGATAGCTTTGACACATTTTTTCCCTGTGTCCTTATATACATATACGAAGAGGAGACAAACACCCCCGGCTGCTGGAACTGCATCTATATATTAATAGTAATGTTAAGACAACAAAAGAATGAAGGAGACCTCGATATTATGTAAATAGAGGAATTTATTTGTAATATAACATGCAACAATTATTCGGTTGCCATAATAAAACTCCGAGTTTCGGATGTCGGGGCGGAAACCTGTGCCTCTTCAGTTATCGAAGCAATTAAAATATGCTATGAAAATGACCGTTAAACAAAGGGAAATTACTAGGTAAATGACCGTTATTAAGACAAAAAGAGCTATAGAATGACCGTTAAATAAGGGAATCACCGAAGGGGAGGAAGTAAAGAGTAAAGGAGTAAGAAAGCTCATAGAAATCGCGTGTGCGAGAATATACGTAAATACACATGTGCTCACGCACACCCACGTACATGTGCCTATATGCATATGCTCACACAGACTCGTATGGTACACACACATGCGCACCCACATATACTCCAAAATAGATGCACATATGTATTCAACCATGCATGTACACGTATACAAAACCACACACGCACACACACACACCACACACAACACACACACACACACACACACTCACGTGCACATACCCATACGCGTACAGTTATAATCAAATACACACGCGCGCGCACACACATATGTGCACAGTTATATTCAAATGCACGTCTAAAAACATACATGTATATATATATATACATATCCGCACACACGCACACACACTATGCGCGCGATACATGTCTACATACGCACATGCACAGGAAAAATGCAGGGTGGAAGTTAAAATACAGGAAAAAAGGGGTAAAAATATATGAAGCAATGAAAATATAAAAATATATCTCTATAAATATGTAAAAAAATATTTTAAAAATATATAAGAAACATATATAAAAAATATAGCGAGATAAAATGCTTGTAAGTGGACACAATACAAAAAGCAAGTTCTATCTGTGATCTTGCGGGGACCAAAACGTAATAAATATTTAGCGACGTATGGACATGATCCAAAAAGTTCAGTTCTTGAATTCAGCCATGTAGCGGAGTCTAAGCTGCTTTTCCCGATGAGCCACCTTTCCATATGACAATGACCGCACTTACCACTGCCGTTGGTATATATATATATATTACTCTCTATATATATTACTTGTTTCAGTCATTTGACTGCGGCCATGCTGGAGCACCGCCTTTAATCGAGCAACTCGACCCCGGGACTTATTCTTTTGTAATCCCAGTACTTATCCTATCGGTCTCTTTTGCCGAACCGCTAAGTAACGGGGACATAAAC
This sequence comes from Octopus sinensis, assembly GCF_006345805.1. Taxonomy (NCBI): domain Eukaryota; kingdom Metazoa; phylum Mollusca; class Cephalopoda; order Octopoda; family Octopodidae; genus Octopus; species Octopus sinensis. Next base: position 5,890,853 of record NC_043002.1, read on the forward strand.
ACACCACCATCGGTTGTCAAGCAATGCTAGGGGGACAAACACAGACACACAAAACACACACACGCATATATATATATATATATATATTATATATATATATATATATATATATACAATATACGACGGGCTTCTTTCAGTTTCCGTCTACCAAATCCACTCACAAGGCTTTGGTCGGCTCGAGGCAATAGTAGAAGACACTTGCCCAAGGTTCCACGCAGTGGGACTGAACCCGGAACCATGTGGTTGGTAAACAAGCTACTTACCACACAGCCACTCCTGCGCCTGTATATATATATATATATATATTATAATATATATATAGATATAATATATATATAATATATTATATATATATATATATATATATATATATATATATATATATATATATATAGATATATATATATATATTAAGTACAATCAACCAATTACTCGCTAGCAAACACTGGTAACGTGTACCACGGTTTGGTACAAAAAGAAACAAAGCAAAAAGATACAACGACAAGGAAAAAAACAAAAGAACAAACAGGTTGTATCAAGGTTGACGTTCAGGAAAACAGGAAGAAGTGCTTAATGTTCCGAGCATACGCTCGTCTACGGAATGGATTGGCTAGTAGAGAGAAAAATAAAGAGATGCTTAAGTATATTGTAGTGAGTGCCTGTAAAGTCACGAAGGAACGTTGGCATCCTTTCGCCCCATCCCCACACCTCACTCAGGTTTGACACTGTGGAGCATCCAAGAAAGAATCGGTGGGAGGACAGGCTGTAGCAAAAGCCGGTTGGTATCATTAAAGGTGAGTAGTCTGTAAGAATGTGGATGAATGGGTCTTACCGCCCGATTCAGGAACTGAACCCATGAGTCAAACTTTAAAACCGTTAAACCACGTAACTGTTCTATGCACGCGCACGTGTATATATATATATATATATATATATATATATATATATATATATATACTATATATATAATATATATATATATAATATCCATCCATAGGTATGTGTCTGAGCATATATATATATCTGTGTGTATGTGTGCGTGTGTGCGCGCACATTCAAAAACACAAACATGCATACATATATACATATATACACACACATATGGAGATATGTTTGCATACATATAAACGTGTTTAGGTACATAAGCGTGCATACACTACACACGTACGCACGCACTTACCCCCCCCCACACACACACTATACAAATATAGCTGTATGGAAACGATAACAGAAACAAACGATATATAAAGACGGAGCGCACCTTATTCAAACTGTTACCATTCAAAGGCTTTGGTTGTCTTCCTCTGCTTTCTTATTTGTTAGAAATATTCGGCTACAAACACAATCAAATCCCAAAGAATATAAGCCCATTAGGTTTGCTGTTGTATGAATGGAGTAAAAGCCACGATAAACGCAAACACACAGAGATACATACGCACACACGTTATCATAGTTTGATAGCCACGCTGTTTGGCTTATGTTCTGTATTTGGCGAGTTGTTCCATGTGAACAGGCATTGGTGATTGGTTGTTTCCATGAATATAGAGAGGAAGAAAGAGTACAGAGATATAACACACACACACACACGCGCAAACATAGACACACACACGCACACATATGCACACATATTCATTCAAACATACATATGTACATACATACATAAATATATATACATTACGCACACACACACAACTAATATTTATATGCATGTGTGTGTGCGTATGTGGTGTGTGTATGTATGTAAATATGTGTGTGTGTGTATATTATAATATATATATATATATATATATAATATATATATATATTATATATATATGATATATATATATGTATATATATACGTGCACATGCACACACCACATATGTAAATGCATATGTACGTATATATATATATATATATACATTTATATACATATAGGTGCATATATACACACATATACAAAAATACAACACACACACATATATATTAAATACCTATACATTCATATATATTATTATACACGTCTGTAAACCAGTTACAAGCGCGCACACATACATACATACAGACACACAGACACACAGACACACACACCACACACACACACACACACACATATATATATATATATATACTGTATGTATAGACAAAAGAAAGAAGATAATTCTGATTGTAGCCATGACAATTTGCTGTGATAGCTAAAGAATCGATCATATATATTACCTGGGGCAGAATCGTTAGCACGCCGGGCGAAATGCTCAGCGGTATTTCGTCTGCCGCTACGTTCTGAGTTCAAATTCCGCCGAGGTCGACTTTGCCTTTCATGCTTTCGGGGTCGATAAATAAAGTACCAGTTTCGCACTGGGGTCGATGTAATCGACTTAATCCGTTTGTCTGTCCTTGTTTGTCCCCTCTGTGTTTAACCCCTTGTGGGCAATAAAAGAAATATATATTAACTGAGGAAAGTTTAGAAACCAATGAATTGTTTATATATTGTTTTTTTTTTACGAAATGAGTGAAAGCCTGTGTAAGTAATATTTCTATAGAAGGAAATTGGACGCAGAAACTGTTTGATATTCAAACTGGCACTCCGTCGGTTGCGACGACGAGAGTGTCATTTGATCTGACCAACATACAGCCTGCTCGTGAAATTTACGTGCAAGTGGCTGAACACTCCGGAGACACTGCGTACCCTTAACGGGAGATTTAACGTGACGTAGAATGCGACAAGGCTGCTCTTTGAAATACATGTACAAGTCATTTCTGCCAGCTGAGTGCACTGGAGCAGGTAAAATGTCTTGCTCAAGGATACAGCGCGTCGCCGGGAATCGAACTCACAATTTGTTTTATTTCAATTTAGCTATGATGGAGCAGGTTTATGTTTTATCTATTTCTTTACTACCCACAAGGGGCTAAACACAGAGGGGACAAACAAGGACAGACAAAGGGGTTAAGTCGATTACATCGACCCCAGTGTGTAACTGGTACTTAATTTATCGACCCCGAAAGGATGAAAGGCAAAGTCGACCTCGGCGGAATTTGAACTCAGAACGTAACGGCAGACGAAGTACCGCTTTGTCAAACTGCGTTTGTGTCCATCTGAGTTTATGTTGATGTTTCGGCTTATTCTCTAAAAAAAAAATGGTATTTGCTGCCCTGGCGGTTTGACAGATCGATAAAATAAACATTAAACTAATATGATCGGGGTCGATATGATCGGCTAAAACAGTTAGAGGCAGTGTCCCAGGAAGGCTGCAATCATACATACATACGGACATACATACGTACATACATACGTACGTACATACATACATACGTACATACATACATACGTACGTACATACATACATACAACATACATACATACATACATACATACATACATACATACATACATACATACGATGTTTGGTCTTGCTGGATTTTCATAATTGCCACAGCAAGTTGGCATGGTACTCTTCATTGATGGTGCAGTCCTTTTGAAAATAGCCAATAAACACTATGGCTTTTGTATCCCTCAAAATCTGAGACCATCACCTTCCCTGCGGATGAAACGACCATGACCTTCTTTAGAGAAAGTGAGGAAGGGTGTTTCAGCCCACATACTGTCATTGTTTCTGGCTCAAAGTGAAGCCAACACTCATCATGGGTTAAGAAACGTTTAAGGAAACCAGCTGGATTTGCCTCAAACGATGTCAGATTTTCCTGTTATGAGATAAGCCAGTGCACTTTTGATCAGGTGTCAGAAGACGTGGCGCCCACCAAGCAGAAATCTTCGTCATGCCAACTTCATTGTTCAGAATATCCTCAACTCTCTCACAGGATATGCTAACAACATCGGCTATTTGATTTATAATCAATCGCCTGTCTTCCATCACCATCGATCAATGTTTTCCTCGGCAGTGGCGGTTGCAGGCCGTTCAGACATTGGGTCATCTTCAACGCTCTCCATTCCCTTCCAAAATCCACTGCCCACTTTTGAACTGTTGATCAAGCTGGGGTGTCATCCCCTAACATAGCAACCATATCAACATGAATGTCTTTGGGGGCTAAACCCTTTTACTGCAGGTACTTGATATCATCACGATGCCAAAATTTCAAGAGAAGTCGCCATTAGTTATTTCTGAAGTATTTCTTTGAACAGTCAAATGCCAGTTCACCTGGAATGAAGCAATGCAGTTATTAAGGAGATCTGGAAAATAATGCCCGCCAGATTTCACAGCATGAACTTTTCAGCCCACATTCGTACAAACTTACAAAACATACATACATACATACATACATACATACATACATACATACTGGGATGCATACATACATACATACATACATACATACATACATACATGCATGCATACATACATACATACATACATACATACATACATACATACATACATACATACATGCATACGTGTGTGCATATGTATGTGTGTGTGTGGTGTGTGTGTGTGTGTGTGTATGTAAGGAAAAAGAGAAATAGAGAAAGAAAATAGAAATACAAAATAGAGATTGTTTTAACATCGAACAAACGCTGACATACGAAACGTACACGCAACCAGACACAAATACATACATGCATACATACATGTATAAAAGTATATACTTATGTACGACCGTGCATAAGACTATCGATATTAGTGGGTGGCTAAAGAGAATTTATAAAAGTGAAACCTATGTAAATGAGACGTAAATTTTTTGGTGGTGGAATGGAAGGTAGAGGTATACAGCTTGCAACAAAATTATGCCGCCGACAACGAAAATGAAAGATGATGAAGAAGAAGAAGAAGAAGAAGAAGAAGAAGAAGAAGAAGAAGAAGAAGAAGAAGAAGAAGAAGGGGAGAAGAGAAAGAGGGTGGAGGAAGAGACTTGCAAGTGCTGCTATGTGAGATTGTAAAAAGGAAAGGAATTGTCCTAGGTTTGTGGTTTATGTTGATGGTGGAAATGGTTCTGATTAGGATGAAAGTCGTTGTTGCGATAGGTTTTGTTAACATTTTTGTTAGCATTTGTTGCGATCACGCGGTCGTTATAATGACGGGAGTGTTTGACAGAAATCATGACAGTGATGATTATCAATAAGATGTCGGTGGTGGTGGTCACTGTGGATATGTTGGCGGTGGTGTTGGTTGAGGGTAGTGTTGGTTGTGGTCATAATAACGTTGCAGATTGCTGATTACCGTGGCGGTGGTAGTGTGATAGTCTTTCTAATAGTATGGTTGTGGTGAAGGCGATGATGGTGGTGGTGGCGGTGGTGGGGTGGTGTTAGTGGCGGTGGTGGTGGTAGTTATGGTGTTGGTGTTGGCGGTGGTGGAGGTGGTGGTGGTGGTAGTGGCGGTGCTGGTGGTGATGTAGGTGTTTGCGGTGGTGGTGGTGGCCATACTGGTGGCAGTGGTGGCGACAGTGGTGGTAGTGGTGGCGGCGGTGACTACAGTGTAGTATGAGTAGGAGTGACGGCAGTGGTAAACACAGCCAGCCCCTATGTCGGTCGGTCAGTCGGTGGGTCAGGCGGTCGGTGCGTCGACTGACCGGTTAGTCGGTTGGTCAGAGAGTAATTCGAAGCTGTCTTTATTGGTGTTGGTTACAATTGTTTCACTTCTTCCATCTTCGTACGTATTCGGTGGCGGCGGCGGCGGCGGCATCGGGGCTTCAGGAATTCCTGGGTGATAACTGCTTATTTGAAAAACCAAAATTGCAAATGTGATCGAATAACGAAAAAAAAAAAAAAAAAAAACCTTACAAAACTTCCCTCTTCTCCTCTTCCCCTCTCCTCTTCCTCCTCCTCCCTCCTCCTCCTCCCCATCTCCCTCTCAAACAACATCAAGCTGGTCTTGGAAACTTCTGTTGACATGGCAAGTTTCCTAATAGAATAGAGAGCTTTGTTCAGTTGAAAATGGTTACGCTTTTGTTAAGCTCTTTCTAACAACATTTCCCTGGTCAAACTATTTGCTTCAGAGGATACACACGATCTGAGATTAATTATTATTATTATTATTGTCGTTGTCGTTGTAGCTATTGTTGTTGTTGTTGTTGTCGTTTGTTGTTCGCATTCATACAAATACTATATATTATAAGTTGGTTTTCTCCAGTCGATTCCAATCTTCTCCCCAATATAAATCGCTTCGCTTCGTGGCGGTGACAATGTTATTTTTGTCGACATAGCTTCATTTCGATCACTCACACACGTACGCGTGCGCACGCATTCACACACACACAACACACACACACACCACACACACACACACACACACACACACACACACACACACACACACACACAGAGGACCTTTTACCACACATGTACCTATATATTTGTGTGAAACAATTACATATAGCGACCTACTCTCTCTCTCCCTCTTTATATGTATATATGTATATGTATATACATATATATGTACACACATATTTACATAAACGTATATATATACATACATATATACATATATATTTATGTAGATATATATTAATTTATACTTTACATATGTGCGTATATCATATATATTTGTGTGCGTATATACATACATATATACACATATGTATGTATGTATGTATGTATGTATGTATGTATGTATGTATGTATGTATGTATGTATATACGTATATATATATATATATATATATATATATATATATATATATGTCTATGTATGTATGTATGCAAATCCGTTAGCGTGTGTATGTGTGCGTTTGTATACACACACACTATATATATATATATATATATATATATATATATCGATCACTCATTCTATCTTTTCTGTCGCTCTCTTTGTCACATTCAAACTCCTCCCCCACATTCCGCAACCTCCACCCCCACCTCACTCACTCGTATTTTTCACTGATTGCAGATAATGAACAGAACCAGAACGAGTGTTGTTTATCTTCCTAGACAATAACAACAGCAGCAGCAGCCGCAGTAGCAGCAGTAGCTTCACCACCACCACGAGCAACAACAACAACAACAACAACAACACTTCTTGCTGTTACATACCAATGGACAAAGGTATTTAAACAGTATGGTAACATATGCAATGTAACGACGAAACAACGCAATGATGACAATGGCAATGATGACGATGACAACGACGCCACCGCCGCCTATGATGATGACGATAACGACTTCACTGACGACGGCGATGGAAACTGCAATTACATCGGACACACAGCAACAACAACAGCAACAGCAACAACTATAAAGCAGCGATTGGCATAGAAAGTTGATGATAAAACTGCAACGAATAAGAAATAGTGTTTGCAATGAAACCAAATCCATTTCTGAGCGCAATTTACTTAGGATTTTTCGATTAGCTATGCACCAAATAACGGTAATATTGGGGAGGAAATCGGATGAGGCAGTATTATGTTTGATATTACTTAGCAGAGATAATACTTTTAACTAATATTAAAAAAACGGCAACAACAACAACAAATGAGAAAAGCGTTTGTAGCTGTAATATTTGATTTGAAAATTTAATGATTTACATAACCAATCGCCTTTTAAACTGACAGATAATATGAGTGTGTGTGTGCGTGTGTACATATCTATCTATCTATCTATCTATCTATCTATCTATCTATCTATCTATCTATCTATCTATCTATCTATCTATCTATCTATCTATCTATCTATCTATCTGTCTGTTTGTCTATCTATCTATCTATCTATCTATCTATCTATCTATCTATCTATCTATCTATCTATCTATCTATCTATCTGTTTGTCTGTCTATCTGTCTCTCTCTATAGGTGTGCATATGTGCACATGTTCGTGGGTGTGCGCTTGTGATTGTGTGTATGTGTGTTAGAAAATAATATTTTTACATCAGACACACACCTCACTGATAGACACCCACCAATAGCTTTTCCTACATATAGATAAAATACAGGCGTTACAAAGATAAAGATGGCGTATTGAGATCTCTTTTCTCGGAGTTCAAACCTAGAGGGACATGAAAACAAGGTTTGATAAATAAGGTATTAGTTTAACACTTTAATGAAAAGAGACACTGTCCCAATGTTTCGGACGTTAGTTATTCATCAGAAAAAGAAAAAGAACGAAAGAAAGAAGCATAGGAGAAGTGTAAAAGAAAAATAGTGAAATATGCAAAACAAACAAAAAATGAAGGTTTAAAACCAGGTAAAAATGCTCTTCTATGTGAGGGGAGAGTTAAGAAGGAAGAAAGGATTGTGTAGATGCAAGTGCCAGCGTGTATATGTGTCTGGATGCGAGCATTAGTGTGAATGTGGTGTGTGTGTGTATCTTAGTGTGGTGTATGTGTGTAAAGATGTGCAAATGTGAAAGTACGGTGGCGTTGATGATATGAAAGCGTGTGAGTCCCTGTATATAAGCATGTATTGTAGGGAGTGAATGGTCATATAGTGGAAGGCATATGTATGAGAGTGTGAGTGAGTGTGCATGTGTGTGTGTATGTAGGCGTGCGCGGGCATGTGTGTGTATGCAAAGAGTAGGTGTGTGTCGGCGTACCGGTATGTGTGTCTATGTGTGTCTGTGCATGTGTTAAGGAGATAAAACAGGGGAGGGTGTGAATAGCAATATGTGTGTTTATGTGCGTGTGCGAAGAACGTACGTGAGGGTACGTGCGTGATCACATATGGATGTGTGAGCCAAAGAGACAAGACGTAGATGAATAAAGGTATCTCCATGTGTTTATATGCGTATGAGTGTGAGGGGAGGGGTGCGACGAAAGGAAGGTGTGTATGTAAATGTACGTATGTGGATGCTGTGTTAGTGTGTTCTGGGTACGTAGGTAAGTGTGGAGAAGGTGATAGGAGAGATACGGATAGTTTAGGAGGGTGGGTAGGCTGTACGTTGGATTGCGGTGGAGCTGCGGGGAGAAGATGGGGGGGGGAAGGGAATCGGTATTTAATTCTGGAGTAGATGGGGGAAGAAAAAGTGAGTTGGTGACTTTAGACCAAAGGGTGTACAACTTTGAGAAAGAAGATGAGCACTTGGTTCCACTGCAAACAAGTGGTGGCGGATCTGCTGATGTGTGAAGTTATTCATGTACTTTAAACTAATATACATTCACCAATACATATACAAACTTATATGTATTCGCCAATACTAATTTAGTCTATGTATTTCAACACAATGGATATATGCACACACACATATATAAACATACACACACACACACACACACACACACACACACACACACACACACACACACACACATATATATATATATATATATATATATATATACACTACATGCATATGTATTCGTATATATGTGTATGTGTATATATATTTATACATATATATGTTTGTGTGTGTGTATATATATATATATATATATATATGTATGCGGGAGTATATGTATATATATGTATTCTATACGCAGCTGATGATTGCTCGACATTTTAAAACTGATGTAATACTTACAGTGTTTAATAAAATGAAGTAGCATGAAACAATTGTACTACTCTACCTTGGATATCCTTGTTGCTTATTTTGATTATAATCACCCCATTTGATTTATATGGATAATACCATATAAAATTCTGGTGCTTTTAACTTAAGTACCATATTCATATGGATCTCTCTCTCTCTCTCTCTCTCTCTCTCTCTCTCTCTATATATATATATATATATATAGGAAGGTTTGGAGATGATGTACAGGTATTATATATTAGAAGAAATGAGGTACTCAGAAAATCGGATGGTTTATACTTACAGATATTCATTTGTATATTACATTTTTTATATATCATATAACTTAGATCATGTATTAGCGCTTTCTCCCATTCTAGTGGGGTTTTCAAATCAAACTAAGTTCCTGTGTGAGGAGTTTTGACCATTTTATAGTGGTATTGAGTTTGTGGTGGTGGGGAGGAATATTGTACTGTCTTATATTCCTCCCCACCACCACAAACTCAATACCACTATAAAATGGTCAAAACTCCTCACACAGGAACTTAGTTTGATTTGAAAACCCCACTAGAATGGGAGAAAGCGCTAATACATGATCTAAGTTATATGATATAAAAAAATGTAATATACAAATGAATATCTGTAAGTATAAACCATCCGATTTTCTGAGTTCCTCATTTCTTCTAATATATATATATATATATATATATATATATATATGATATATATAAATTTGAGAAAAACCACTATTATGTACGCCTTGCTTTTCGTCCATTGCGAGATGCAAATTAATAGCAAAATTACGCGGGTTAATGAAAATGGAAAACAGTTTACCAGTACACGGCAGTGTACAATGACTTTAAAGCAGAAAATGAACAAATATTCTGGAGTCTGTTCGAACGGCGATACCTCCTCCCCGTTGCAACATTTTCGTGACCCCGTGTCTTTGTTCAAAGAAATCGATCAAATAACATTTACAAGAAAGTGAGATACATTAATTATTTCTCGAAAGACAGATGGGTCTTCATCAATCTTCGATGGAAACATCAAAACATCTTGCTTTTTATACAAACCTTCTCATTTGGGGGTTGAGGTATTTATATTTTGAAAATACCTCCTGGACTTTTAATCTGTCATTATCTAGAAGATTAGTTTACTTTTTCAAGTTGGCAAGACAAATACTAAGTAACAATTAATCACGATAATACAATTAAATAATAATAATAACAATAATAATAATAATAATAATAATAATAATAACAATAATAATAGCAATAACAATAACAATGATAATAATAATAATAATAATAATAATAATAATAATAATAATAATGATAATGATGATGATGACAACGATGATGATAAAAATAATAAAATTGATAATGATAATAATAAGAATAATCAAAAGCTCACAAACATTGCAGTTCCTTTTCTTATTTTTATGTTTTACCTTCTATTTTTCATATTTTTATTAGTATATTTATTTATTTATTTATTTATTTATTTATTTAAGTGTATTCCATGAAGCGGGAGTGGTGAAATCTGCAATTCTGCTCGTCATTGTGAATTTGAAGAATGCTGTTTATCTTACACTTAAAGAATAAGTTTCCGACAAGCCAATGAGAGAATCTACATGCGGTCATTTGACTTGCTAGAAATAGTAACCGAATCGAAACTAAATCACACACTTCTGTTTTTAAAAGAGAAGAGGAAGGTTACGCTGGAAAATGCAGTCTTAGATATATAAAACAATGAGATGGTAACAAAAGGGACGTCTTCAACCTCGTTGCTAACGTGTTTATTCGTTGCTAACCCAAGTGTCCATCAACAATGACCAAAAATTCTATTGAAATCATTCCAATTGATTTCTTGAACTTAAGCTATTCTTAGTGAAAAAGAATATCTTTAAAAGGCTGAATAAATCGGTCGACGTGTGTTAAGTTCTCAAGCCAAAATTCGATTTGTTGGCATCTTCTTTCCGCTTCTCATAGAAACGTTCTCTCTTCGGAATATCATCATAAAGGTTTCCGGTAGTTGCACCAAATATTTAAAGCAATTTTCATGGTTGGATTCGAAGTACTTTTGGTTCAAAAATCTATTTTCTGTTTATGCAAGTAATAGTTCCTTGAAAGGTGAATAATATTTGGCTGGAATACTATCAAGTAAAGGAGTAAAAATGTCAAGATACCAAGTTTAGGGAAACTGATAACAGATTAACAAATAAAGTAAAACGAAATAAATTTTGAAAAAAATGAATAAAATGTTTGTCCATTGCGACTGGCTGTATATATACACGTATATATACATATGTGTATATATACAAATTCCTGGACCGGGCGACGTGTTGCGTTTTTGAGCAAAACACTTCATTTCACGTTGCTCCAGTCCACTCAGCTGGCAAAAATGAGTAACGCTGCGATGGACTGGCGTCCCGTCCAGCTGGGGAACACATACGCCACAGAAACCGGGCTAGGCTAGGCTCTAAAAGGGCGCATTTATTATTTTATAGAAATATAGACAAAATCGAACACAAATACACAGGGTATATGCGGTTTTTAGTTTGTGGGTCGGCTGCGATTTTTAGGTGTAAGAGAATATATTCTCCATGCGCCTGGTGCAAAAACTACCTGAAAGTAAGCCACGCTCAAGCGAGACAGACATCGATGTCTCGCCATTGTTTTGACTTATCAAGACCGCATACCGAACAAGGCCAGCTGCAAGCTATATCGCCGACTATGACTATCTGCGTGGCTGCGTGGTAAGACGCTTGCTTCCCAACCACATGCTTCCGGGTTCAGTCCCACTGCATGGCACCTTAAACAAGTGTCATCTGCTATAGCTTCGTGCCAACCAAAGATTTGTGAGTGGATTTGATAGATGGTAACTGAAAGGAGCCTGTCGCATATATATCTATGTGTGTATGTGTGTGTGTGTGTGTGTGTGTTCCTGTTTGTCTCCCCTCCACCGCTTGACAATCGGTGTTGGCGTGTTTACGTCCATAAAACTTAGCGGTTCAGTAAAAAGAAAACGATAGAATCAGTACCAGGATTGGGAAAATAAGTCCTAGGGTCGTTTTATTCGAGTAAAAGCATTAAAAATGGTTCCCCAGCTTGGGTGCAATCAAATGACTGGAGCAAAATATAAAATATGAAATATAAAATATGATATATATATATGTGTATATATATATATATGTGTATATATATATGTATGTATATACATATGTATATATATATATTTATGTATGTATGTACACACACACACACACACACACCACACACACACACATATATATATATAGGGAGAGTTCACCTAAAAAAACAAAAGACGAAGACAGGTGGTGTACAAAACAAACAGATGTATTAGTACAACGCTCAGGAATAGAAAAATCGTTTACGTTTCGAACCTACGCTCTTCTACAGAAAGGGACACAGAAAAAACAAGGAGAAAAAATGTGTGTAGTGGCTAACAATCTATCATGGCAACTAGTAATATATATATATATATATATATATATATATATATATAAATATATTTATATATATATACATATGTATATATATGTAAATATATAATATATATATATACATGTATATATATAAATACATGTATATATACTGATGTATATGTATAGCTGTATATGTATAGATGTACTTCTATAGATATACATGTATATGTAAACATGTATGTCTAGATGTATATATAGATGTACATGTAATATGTACACATATATATATACACATATATACATGCATACATATATACACCCATACACACATACCGATACACCCAGCCACCCACCCACCCACACAGGTGCAGGTGTGGCTGTGTGATAACAAACTTGGTTCCAAAACACTTTGTCCTCAGTTCAGTCCCACTGTGTGGTAACTTGGCATGTGTCTTCTGTTTTAGCATCATACCAGTCAGAGCGACTGTACACAGCTACCAGCCCACAGTCGACGCTATAGCGACCAGAGCTCGCTCTGGGCGACAGTGGCCGACTGTACACAGCTACCAGCCCACAGTCGACGCTATGGCATTGGCGTCACTATTACACACGGGTTGGGTTGGGTTGGGTTGGGTTCTGAAGGAGAGGAAAGAAAGAATTTCAATTATATATATAGAGAGAACTATAGCATTAAGGCAGCATAAAAAACAACCCTTCCTCAATTGTTGGCAGATTTACCTACTCCGCATTGCGAGCAGTGGAGCAAGATGCGTCTTCGTCAAAGCAATTGCTCCTGCAAAGCAAATTAAATAAAATTTGAGATACGTGGAACGTCAAAGCTGCTAACAAAAACAGGACAGTGAAAACATTCGGTAAGGGCTGTTTAACCCTAACGAGGTGAAGTGGTGAACGCTGGAGAAAAAAAAAAACTTTGTCAAGAGACAGACAAGAATGCGTGTTATAGTTATAAACACGCATTTAGAAATAGAGATCTATAATTATTGAGGACAGAATTTCAGTTAGAAATAGAGAACTATAAATATTGTATTATGCATAAAGTGGTGGCTTACATTCGGGGCTTCCAATTTCTCTGTAAAATATAAGATAGTCGCAAAATCATCGCACATGTCACCATCGATTACAAACACCGGTGGAAGTTCCAGAGGACATTCTTGTTCTTTCGTTTGTACAAGGATCGTATTATGTTTCGGCTTAAAATAAATTATAGATACAAATATAATGAATAGAAATATATAAAAACCACAATAGAAAATAAACGTCTTCGGCATATAAAATGAGATAACATGAGATATCAAGGTGTTATAAACTTGAAACCTACTAGAATATCATAGATTATATATATCAAGTCATCCAATCAGTTCTGTCTAATTTTACCTCTCTTTTTTAGATTTGAATGAAATTTAATAGTATTTTCAAATGTCTAATTCAATTAAAAATTATTTTTATGCATTTGTGTACGTTTAAACTAATTCAATATTGTTTTACAAAATAATAGAGGGTGTCCACAAAGTCTGCGTACATGAGGATTAACACATACTTTTAAAACAAACCAATTTTATTTAATTATAATGTTAATAACTAATATTTTCAAAGTGATTTCCATCATTTTTCAATGCATAACTTGATGCGCCATGTAAAATTCAGGTGAACTTGATTAAAGAAGTCTACATTACCATCAATTGCAGCACACTGACTGGTAACGCGTTCTCTCATGTGTTTTCAATCTGTAATCTTTATTGTAATCTTTCTCTTTCAACATACCCCAGAAAAAGAAATCAAGGGGAGAAAGGTCTGGTGAACGAGGGGACCTTTCCATATGAGCCCTTCTTCCAATCCAGTGAGGAAAAGTGTCATTAAGCCAATCTCTAACAGTTGTGGCAAAATGGGTAGGGGCCCCATCCTGCTGAAACCAATTCGGAAGGCCCTCGCCTAGGCGCTCAATTTGAGATATTAATTTGTCTCTCAATATGTTTACATAAGTCTTATCCGTTACATGTTCAATGAAGAAGGGTCCTAGAACATGAGCTTTCCACAACCACACCATCACCTTTTTGCTGCCTTGCTGTTTGGATGGATCCATCCAATGTGGATTACCTCGAGACCAGTATAGAAGATTCTGTCTGTTGACCTCACCATTTACATAAAACGTAGTTTTATCACTGAACAACACAAAGTTTTTCGTAAAATTGATATTTTCATCCAATTTATTTGAAAACCATTCGCACGTCTACATTCGTCTATCAGGGTCGTCTTCATTTAAGTGATGCAATATCTGTAGGTTGTATCGATGAAACTTTTCCTCAACCAGCATTTTGTGGATGGTTGGTTTTGGAACACCTAACACCGTGGATGTCCAACGAAGTGATTTCTTTGGGCTAGCAGAAACTTTAGCCATGTCAGCCTCTTTCGTTTCATCTGAAGTCTTTGGTCGCCCGGAACGGGGTTTATCCAAAACACTGCCTGTTTCTTTAAATTTCTTGATCAATTTCCCGACGGCAGTAAAAAAAAATAGGTTACCTATAAGGGTGTCGAAGATTAAATTCTTCCGCAATTTTGCGATAAGACCATCCCTCTCGTTCACTTAATAATACTAACTCGATTCTTTCTTCTTTAGACAGATCCATCATTCGATCTGGGATTCTTTCTTCTTTAGACAGAGCCATCATTCGATCATCTGTAGAAAAAATAACAAATAAATTTAGAAAAGTAAAGTTTTTTTTTATTTAATTTAAACAAAAGTAAAAAAAAAAAATTATTATTTCTTATATTTATTTATGTTATGATTTTATTCCATGTACCCAGACTTCGTGGACACCCTAGAATTGCTTTGATTAAAACCCTTTCAACATGGAAGTATCCAAGGAGCATTTAAGGCACATATAATTCTTTATGAGTACAATAAAGGTAACTCTGCAGCCGAAGTGACTCGAAACATACACTCAGTTTATGGGAAAGTGCTTGAATGAAAGAACTTGCAGGAGATCGTTTGCAAAATTGAAGATGAAGATCGAATAGGATGTCCAGTTGAGTTTGATGATAAGCACCCACAATTTTATTTTATCTAAGCAAAAACGAATACAGTTGTGCTCTTGGAAGCTGTAGGGTTACCCGAGCATAAAAGTTGGGCATTATTTCTAATTCAATGGTACAACAGTGTAACAGTTTGCTTTGACATACACTTACATTTTGATTTCTGCAATGTGGTGCATAAATTGTTAAGTAAATGAGAGACATCTTTATCTCCACTGATTCAGTTGCAAAGTGTTGAGTAAAGTTATTTGATTGCAGACCTCCTTTCAGTCTTTTTATTATCACTCGGTCACACATAGTCCCCAGATGGTAACATTGATTACAAGGCCTTTCCAGATGAGTGAATGGTTATTCAAAGACATTTATAGATTTTAAATTCATTCTGTCCAGTTACGTATCAGTATAGTGGTCATTTGCAAACTCCAGAGGTAACACTTTAATTTCTCCTAAGCCCTCACGTCACAAAGTTGTTAATGTTGATTTCAGTTGGATCACGCCCTTCCAATTGCTATAGATTCATAATGCATCTTACGGCTGTGCCTGTCACCTGGATTGTGAGGAATCCTACGTTGGGAGTGGTAACGACTAGGGAAGGGTAACTGACTGCTTATTGTGATCATTCGTCTTTTGGTCTTGTGGCACGATTACAATTTTTTAGGGTGTGTAAAGAGGGAAATAACCCTCATCTGCAATTTTGATGAAATTCCAAACAAAGATATCCCAGTTCATACAGAAAATATAACAGAAAAGTCTAATTCTTCAACTGAATGTAACCGGGCAACGCCGGGTATCTCTGCTAGTATATATATATATTTGTAAATAGTAAGGGAATCATTGTTATTGTTGATATATATATATATATATATATATATATATAATATATATATATATATATATATATATATATATATAAATATACATACATACATGCATATATATATATATATATGTATGTATGTATGTAAGTATGTATGTATGTATGTATATATATATATATTATATATATATATAAAAGTTAGCATATATATATACGTTGATAACATCGTCATCATCCAGTGTTTTAAATCCGGATCTACCTCAATGCCATAGCAACCTAGGTAGAAAGGTGCAGTCCACTCCAACCTTTGGGCTGGCTGGTGTCCATTCTTCTTTGCTACCATGAAACTTTTTGGGAGCTTGATTTTCTACAGGGAGCATGTCCTTGTTTACCCCCAACCTCGGTTTCTAGACATGAGTGATCCTGTGACCAAGGCCTCCACCACGATTTTTAAGAAATGTGGTGGAAAACTAGCTCAGGAAGGCAGGGACGCTACTCCCTGAGACTCCTTCGTAGTCCCCTACCTACCTACCTACCTACCTACCTACCCACCTACCTACCTACCTACCTACCTACCTACCTACCTACCTACATACATACATACCTATCTACCTATATATATATACACACATATTATAAAAAGGGTTGAATGAGGATTCGTCCTTTAATTGGAGTAGTTTCCAAAAGATCTCTAACGTTGATCCCTCATACTGAACTTTGTATTTACTGGAGTAAAATGGTGTAAATTAGATGTTAATATGGGATTAAATATTTATTCAATTCGCTAAAAGATCGTTTCGCACAGAATGACAATAAGTTCATTTTAAGAATCAGAGTTGTCAAAGAGTACTTATCTGTAGTACAATAAGAAAAAAATAAGAACTTAATAAAGAAAAAGGTAGACTTAAGAATTACACGGGTATTGTGTTCTTACAAATTTTTAATGGGAAGTTGTTCTAGGAGTCATGTCTATTTAAAACACGAGTCGTGTTTTGAATAGACATGACTCCTAGAACAACTATACATGTCAATCCATGGAATAAACTACATCCTGATTTTTTTTTATTCACCATAAAGGTTATACATAGAATTGGACAGCACATCCGGGGAACTTAAAATAACAAAAGCGAATGACAAGACAAGAAAAAATAAAATTAATAATGAATCATGAATAGATAATTACAAATGAGGTGTAAATGTCCACTCGATCCCCGGAATCGAGAGGTTACATTTTCGTCAGTTTTTTTCCACAGTACAATATATTTCACCGAATTTCTAAATATATTTTCAGAATATTTTTCATAAAATTCCAGCAAACAGAGTTTCAAAAATACCTATTTCAACATTTTAAAATACATTTTCAAAAATTTCGAATATACGTATTCCAAAACTTCAACAAACATTTTACAGAGGTTCAAAAATTACTTTTCTCAAATCAAATATGGAATAAACTACATCCTCTAAAAGTTTTTCTAAAAAATCTGTCTTGCTAAGGACGTCTAATAATTTTGGAACGTGTCAGTAGTTGTTACTATATTCATCAAAGATCAGAATCAATTTCTTCATTAGTCTTTGTTTTCCTGAGGAGGTGTAATAAATTTGAAACGTTCTAGGAGTTGTCATTGTATGCACCAAAGATCAAACTAAATTTTTACTGTTTTTTTTTTCTTCATTTCAGTTTTAATTAATTTAAATCTCGGAGTTCTCCGCTTTGGCATAAATATTGTCATCAGTACTTTTCTTCTCATTTTAAAGTATGTTAGCCCATACTTAATTACATGTATGAGAACTGAATAAAATTTTTTAGATGCTTAACTGTAATGTTTTGTGGTTTAGTAAGTATTATGAGAAGTGTATCTTAAGCTTCACTCATTAGTAATGGAGTGAATTAATAAGAAGTTTGTGTTTTAGCTTATTAGTGTTAATTAATTGATAAACTTATTTAATCTCTTCTAATTCATAAGTTTTGTAAATTAATAATGTTCAATGTCTTAGTACAAGTTGATAATTTTAATGTTACATGGTCACGACAAGCATCTATGTTGGGATTGCTGGTAGTTGAGTAGTGGATTCAGATGTTTTAGTTCTTCTCCACTGGGTACAAAGAACCCAGGATGTAGAAGGAACTAACAAATAAGTTGTGATTTAAATAGATTTTCTCAACGACATCAGAGACAAAGGAAATGAATTTATTTAAAATCCCCTCGAAACTGCATTGTCCATTCTGCCCTTGCTTTACAACTTGAGAAATTTGAGTTCATAAAAGGTTAATGTAGCGTAGTTGCTTCGATTCGGAATCGAAACTGTATCATGGATTCACTTCAGCATAATTTTAAAGCTTATTTTATTCAAATTTATATCCTTGGTCTATTTGAGTTGTTTCCCTTTGCTCGTTCTATTTTTAAAGAAACTTTACTGGGAAAAAATTATTCGTATCTATTTTTTTTTTTTAGATATTAAGGTCTATAAACAACTATTATCAAACAAACGGGTAAGCCCCTTTATAATCCTCTTATTTGCCAAGAACAGCCACAAAACGGCAGAGGTTGATTTTGCCTTTCATCCTTTAGAGATCGATAAAATAAGTACCAGTTGAGCAGCACTGGGGTCGGTGTAAACGACTTACCCCTCCCCCGAAGTTGCTGGCCTTGAGCCAAAATTCGAAACCTTTATTATCTCACAAACCAAAAATCATATTTTCCACCATGGCCCTCTTTTCTTTTAGACAGTAGGGTGAAATTTGAGAGAGATTTGTTTGCTAAGTCATGCAAGTTGAGCGACCGCGTAGAGGTTCTCTTGTTAACTTGTTCGGCAGTGTGTGAATAGATCAAAAGTAAATGGACTTCTATCGGTTTCAACACTGACCATTCCAGTTGTTCCTTGAACTGAACTACCCACTTATCACAGTAGATGAGTATTCCACACAAATGTGTATCTTTAATATAATCCTCAGACAGAACCAGCGTGATATGATATGGGATAAGGCTGTCCATTTTGAATTACAAGTAGAATTTACCCTTCAGATTCCTTCACAGTTTCCATCTGTACAATTTCGTATATAAGGCATGGATTAAGCTGAAGTTATGGTAAACACTCTCACTTACAGGCACAGGCGTTACTATGTGGCAAGAAGTTTGCTTCTTAACACATAGTTCCGGGTTCAATTCTACTGTGTAGGACCTTGGGTGCCTTCTTTTATAGCCTCGGGTCGACCAAAGGGTTGTGATTAGATTTGGTTGACCGAAAATGAAAAATGTCCGTCGTATATTTTATATATATATATATTAGAAGAAATGAGGTACTCAGAAGATCGGATGGTTTATATTTACAGATATTTATTTATATATTACATTTTTTATATATATATCATATCACTTAGATTATTAGCGCTTTCTCCCATTCTAGTGGGGATTTGAAAACCCCACTAGAATGGGAGAAAGCGCTAAAGATCTAAGTGATCACAACCTCACGATCGTAAGCTCGACGCTCTAACCACTGAGCCATACGCCTTCACACACACACACACACAGACACAGACACACATACATACATATCTATCTATCTATCTATCTATCTATTTTTTTATTGCCCACAAGGGGCTAAACATAGAGGGGACAAACAAGGACAGACAAAGGGATTAAGTCGATTACATCGACCCCAGTGCGAAACTGGTACTTTATTTATCGACCCCGAAAGGATGAAAGGCAAAGGCGACCTCGGCGGAATTTGAACTCCGCTGAGGTCGACTTTGCCTTACACACACACACACACATATATATATATATATATATATATATATATGTATGTATGTATGTATGTATGTCTTCGTGTGTCTTCGTGTCTGTGTTTGTCCACCACCACCACCACCACCACCACGGAAAAGGTTGCATGTAGCAATAAGAGAGTGTTGGCAAATAAAAACAATTGTTTAACCAAATTAAACGAGCAATCGATTAGTTAGTTGGATCTGTAACCAAGTAACTAATTATATAGGAGTGGAATTTGAACTTGTGCGTGTGGTAATAATATTGGGATAATGACCCTCCCGTGACACAACAAAACTGTGTAGAAGCCAATCAGATCGATTTTACTTGTCATATGTTGTGCTATACCGATTGTTTGAGAATTACATAAATGGGTACATACGTCTGTGGAATACTCAGCCACTTGTTAATTTGATGAAACAGCTCAGCTGATTAAACAACTAAATACTTATTGCTGAAACGACAGTGGAGTTTGAACTCAGGACCCAAATAGCCGAAACAAATACCGCACAGTATCCAGACAGACGCTCCTACAGTTCCGCAAATGCTCCGTCCTGGATTGTTACTATTTTTTTTTTAAAGGTCCCCGAAAGGATGAAAGACAAAGTTGACCTCACCGGTATTTGAACTTAGAGTGCAGAGAATCAGAACAAATACACCGAGACATTATATCCGATGCTCGAACATCTCTGCCAATTCACCGTCCAATACGACCGACTGCATTCGCTCTTAAAAATTTTTAATCGTGTGTTTAAATTAGAAATCATTATTAACGAGGCCAGTGTATTGGGGGAATCGGTAGAGTGTCTGACTTACGGTATTTAATTAAGGCGGTGAGCTGGCAGAATCGTTAGCATGCCAGGCGAGATGCTTTGCGGTATTTCGTCTGCCGCTACGTTCCGAGTTCAAATTCCGCCGCGGTCGACTTTGCCTTTCATCCTTTCGGGGTCGATTAAATAAGTACCATTTACGCACTGGGGTCGATGTAATCGACTTAATCCGTTTGTCTGTCCTTGTTTGTCCCCTCTATGTTTAGCCCCTTGTGGGTAATAAAGAAATTGGTATTTAATTAAGGCGGCGAGCTGGCAGAATCGTTTGCACGCCAGGCGAAATGCTTTGCGGTATTTCGTCTGCCGTTACGTTCCAAGTTCAAATTCCGCCGCAGTCGACTTTGCCTTTCATCCTTTGGGGGTACCAGTTACGCACTGGGGTCAATGCAATCGACTTAATCCGTTTGTCTGTCCTTGTTTGTCCCTTCTATGTTTAGCCCCTTGTGGGTAGTAAAGAAATAGGTATTTAATTACAGTTATGAGGTCATATCCTGCATCGGGTTAGCTATCTTTAGTCTTCTGGGGATCGATACCAGTCAGATACTAGGGATTGGTTTAAGCGATTATAATCTCCCCCAATCAACTGTCGATTTTTAAAAAGATTTGCCGATTGCCTATGAAAAGTCATTAATTAGTATTATAATTATTATTAGTAGTAGTATTAGTATTTTAATGTCCGTGGAACGTTAAATAAGAAATTAGTCGAGTCAAATAATGAGTTTTTAATAATGTGGGAGGAACGGTTTCGGTTGTTGTTCTTCTTATTCTTAGTTTAATAACATTTATTTTTAGTTATATTTATTGTTGACTTATTTACAGTTAGTGTTCAGGGGGAGATAAAGAGACCAAATAAATAAATAAATAAAAGTGGGAAGGAAAGACTGTATGAGAGGCCCCCCCGTTTGAATTCTGTAGGCGGGGTTAGCGAATTCTCTCGTTCACTGACCCCAGTAACCTGTTTAGTTTTGTTTCCATGCACACTTAACCCAATCAAACGACCTCCATTTCTGTAGATGCACACTAGCATCGACTGCTGTTACAAGTCCTTCTCTCTTTCCGTGAGTTAATCACTAATTGCCTTGCAGATTCTAATTAAATGTCTATGATCACTCATAGATGTTATTGCATTAATATTTCATAATACGTCTACTTCCCTCCAATTGAACGCTTCCCTGCTCTTTATTTAGCTTAAAAGCTAAAACTAGAACCAAAGCCATCTCGACTCTTTACCCCCCACCTCTCTCTCTCGTTCTTTCTTTCTTTCTTTCTTTCTTTCTCTCTGTCTTATGTTAATGGTAAGAACAGCAGTGGCAATGTGACGATGTGGCACACTCTTCTAGTACAGGCAGTACTGTGGAAGGTAGAGGCGGTGATGGCGGTGTCGGCGTTGCTGTGAAGATAGTATAATGGTAGTGGTGGTGCTGGTGGTGGTGGTGATGAGAGTAGTGAATGACTGTGGTGGTGGTGGTGGTGGCGGCGATAGTGTTGATAGGTTGTAATGGTGATTAAGGTAATGGTACTCGTAGTGTGGACGACAGCGATGGTGATGGCAGCCATGTTACTGCTGTTGTTGTTGTTGTTGTTGTGGTAGGCATTATATAGGTGATGGTGCTCCTGGTGGTGGGGATAGTGGTTGTGCGATGGTGGTGACGGCGGCGACGAGTCGGTTTGCAGTGGTGGTAGTTGTGTTGAAAAAGCGAAGATAACATTGGTTGGTAGCGACATATATATATATATATGTATATATGTATATAGATATATAGATAGATGGATAAATAGATAGATAGAGAATTGGGGTAGGCAAGGTAAATGGGGTGAGAAGTGACAGACATGATGCTGGGGGGAGGGCGGGGAGCGGGGGGGGGCAATGATAATCTTCAATTGACTGGACGTAGTCAGCACGCGAACTCTTCATGTCAAGTTCTGTAGATAGGAGTTATGGCGGGGGGCGTGTTTCTTCAAACGGCTTTTTCTGTGGTTTGTTGTTTTAGTTATTATTGTCGTTGCCGTTGCTGTCGTCGTCGTTGTTGTTGTTGTTGTCTGGGCGTTCTTGGCCAGCCCGTGTTAAACACTGTTCACGTTATTGCGATGATGATGATGATGATGACGATAACGAAGATGACTATGATGATGATGATGATGGCATTCAAAGAAGGTATGTTAGCGGTGGCGGTGGTGGTGTTGGCGTTGGTGGCGGCGGTGGTGGTGGTGGTGGTGTGCCAGTTTACTGCTGATTAAAGGATATTTCATTGTCAAACATCACGAATCGAAGATCTATCGTGCCAAATGACCCTAACATGTGTCCACTGAAGCCCGTACAAGCGTTGAAGAACAACAGATGATTAAGTTGGCTTCTTGATAGTGGAAAGAGAGTTTGATCGAAATAGAGAGTAAGGAGGAAGTGGGGCAGGAAGAACAGGTTTAGGTGGGCGCATGGTATGGTAGAGAGAAGGAACGGAAAGCATGTAGAAGCAGCCACGATATAAATGAAATACCAATTGTTTAAATTATTTGTTTCCTATTTTCAGCTTTTATTTGTGAAACAAAGAAAAATTATTCAATATTTTTATATTTTTAAAGACATTGTTTTTTTTTTTTACTCCCTTCCTTTTTGTTACTCTTCTTCTTCTCTCCCACCTCTTCGCAATTCTTGTCAAATTTTCTGATTAGAATCTAAATTGTTAACTTACATCTCCAATTTCGATTGATGCTAGCGAATCGATGCGTGCCCCGATGTCATAAGTATCACCCTCCGCCTTTCTCTTATACAATGAATAGCTTTCCGCATGCACGATTCGAAAATGTGGTCGAGCAGTCATATATTTATCTGGCGATGCACCAGCATATTTGGTCTTTCTTTGAATGGAACAGCATAGATGGGGCAGTGGTCGCATTGTTATTATTATTATTAATTACATTTTGTTCTTTAAAGCCACGGGTCACCACGAGCTGCCATATATCTCTATAGAATTGTAAAATAATTGACTAAGGTATAGAAAAATGAAATTAAACGAAATTTTATTGATAAAACTCGAGAGAAACGACCCCGTTTCGCTATGAGCCCCTCTAATCCTGAAGATAAAAATCGGATGATCAGCAGCAATTGTATTCCCTTAGTTCCAAATGGTTGGCCACCAAACTGGAATCCCTTGCTTATCAATATTAACCATTTATCTACAATACTAATAGAAACGATTAGAATTCCCTGTGATAAATGACATGTTATGTAAAATAACAACAACACATGTTAAATATGGCGAATCATGTTTCGTATGTTCATTGATTTCATGCATTCAAAAATAGCGAATTATAAATATTTAGTCACATATGACTACATCAGACGACACAGAGTCCACTGCTATTTGTTTCAATAATTCACCCGCTACAATTTTTATCGTCTTTCTTTAAAAGTAAAATACATATTTAGTCATATAGATTAATTTGATATGTAAAGTTTGGACGCTCGAGTTAGTTGGTACATACGATGATAGAAAAAGCGATTAGATTATTTCATGAGAGAATAGATAACACATTTGGCGCTTAACGGTTGTGATTTCAGATCTCACCCAGATCGGCTATGAATTTCGTTCCCCTTACCCTGATAGCTTAAAGAAGAAAGAACAGTTTATATGAGAGTTCTAGACTGTTTTTCTTTTCAGGTAGAGGCCTTTCGGGTTTTATTTTTGCAACAACACCAACAGCACTTCAAGCATTGTAAGCTGCTTAGAATAAAATGCATCTTATATCAAACATTGACTGATATACCGTTTAATATTCATTTTAATTCGCTTGGGAAAGAGTATAAATGGTGTAAGTGAAGTTAACTTGCTTTTTCTACTAAAGGGAAAAAAAGATAGAAAATAAAGGATAAAATCATTTCACTTATAATGAATTGTCAAAATACCTGACAACTAATTTAAATCAAATCAATAGATTTGATTTAAATTAATTACAAATTACTCAAAACTTTAAATGAGGTTTTCTTCTTTAGTATTGCTGAAGTTTAAAAAGGAACCTTACCTCTACCAACATAATAAACTATTAAAATTAGCAAGGAAGTTTAAAGCAAACAAACAATACTTTTGTTAAGTTATGGAACTTTCAAGGACGAGAACTAGAAAATTAAAGAGCTGACTACCTAAATTAAGTGGATCCGCAATCAGAAATCGAAAGCAGGCGCGAACTGTTTTGTCAAAATCTTATTGGTGTGTCACGGTCGTCACCCTTCACGGAAAAACGACAACTTTACATAGATGTATAAAATGTTTGAGCTTTAGTTATAGGAGAGGGAAGAAAACAATAAGTGAGGTTTCTGTGATATTCATATAATTTTAAGAATGGTTTTAGTAACTGGGAATTAAACCCCGGGAGCGAAAACAAAAGATAGAATTAATTATAAATTAAAATAAAATTATATTGTTGTTTAATTGACTTCTCCCGCAAAAGTTTACTATAAAGGGAAGTAAACTATTTCTTCCTATACAAACCTCAAGGTTTGGCTCATTCCTGATTACAATAACGAAAATACTTCGAGCTGTGTAGTTTACCTACCATTGTCATTGGCAAGCAGCATTTATTAATACTGACACTATTTCACCTAAAGCAAGAATGGAGGATCGAGAGTAGATGTTCATGTTTTTTTTTTCTAATTATCATTACTGAACTTTTTCTCATTTCATAGTCACGTTTACTCTGTTATTGATACTGATTTTTTTTTTATTTCGATTATCTTTTGTGATATGAATTTTGTTTTAGAGCAAATTTCTGAGATCAGCTGGTAAAGGAAGATCAATGAATGGCTGCACTCCTGAAGCTATAGCAAATTTGTCGGCTCTAGTCTTTATGAATATAAGGAGTCGGTTGCTTCTAAACCGATTAACGGTGGATCGGTCCGAGTCTTTTGCCGCTAATAGGGTGTCGTAGCGTAGCCACGAATAACTATTCGGATAGGTATTCGTATACAAATAGATCCGGCAATTCAGCAACGTAGCGAGAGCTTGAAAGATAACATCTAAATCGATTGTTCTCCCAGAGCTAAGATTTTTCAATGCAGTGTTGGGATTCATACTATGCCAGTTGAAATTGAGGTTTCGAAAGATGTCCACAAATGTTGTCAGCAATAGACGGAATTTGAGGAAATGATCTTCGTTTCCCGTCAAAATTTTGCTCACAACGCGAAATAGTGAATTCACGCCGGTCACCTCGGCATACGTAACCGTTCTGTCCGCTAAATCTATACGAGTGCGTCCAATTGTAGGGCATATAATGAAGTCAGTGAACTGTTTTCTTCTTCCTCTCCGATTTCTCGTCGTGTGATAAGGTGTATTAGCATCCATCGATATAAAGAATGAAATCTGTAGTCTCTCGCAATTATTTAAAATAATAATAGTAATAAATTACGAAGCTTTGTTTAAAAAAAAAATCAACGTTTGAAAACGACTGATCTTGATGCAAACAGCATCAACAACCTTCAAGAATTATTACTTTAAACAAAACTGTTGCTGTGGTCGAAATTTCGCTTACCTCGGCAAAGATTCAAAAAGCAGGTTTGTCTTTATGACGTCATAGTGATCAGTTTCTCTTTGTAGCATTTTAATTAATAAAGGAAGCTGATAGATTGGTTTGCAATTTAAACCTAATGATTTCTTATGTTGGTACAAGGAGTACCGTTGATTTATTCGATTTCTTCCTTACTCTAGTAGAATATGTAAGGCAGGTTTCAAATTTTGTCACAAGACCTGCAGTTTGGAGGCGGTGGTGGTGAGTTGATCACATCGACACCAGTGTTCAACTGGTACTTAATTAATCGACCCCGAAATAATGAAAGACAAAGTCAACCTCAATGGAATTTGAACTCAGAACTTAAAACCGGACGAAATACCTATTTCTTTACTACCCACAAGGGGCTTAACACAGAGAGGACAAACAAGGACAGACAAACGGATTAAGTCGATTATATCGACCCCAGTGCGTAAGTGGTACTTAATTTATCGACCCCGAAAGGATGAAAGGCAAAGTCGACCTCGGCGGAATTTGAATTCAGAACGTAACAGCAGACGAAATACCGCAAAGCATTTCGCCCGGCGTGTTAACGTTTCTGGCAGCTCACCGCCTTATGCCAGCTCGCTGGACGAAATACCGTTAAGAATTTTGTCCGGTGTGCTAATGATTCTGCCAGTTTTTTGCTTTAGTAGAGTGTAAGACAGCAAGCGAAGTCGATCTTGATGGTTTTGTAACTCGAGAATATAGAAATATGAAAGAGATTCACCTTGCGCTTTTCTATTTCTAGTAAGTTACCACTTATCAAACTATTATAAGTAGTTTCGATTTGCATGTTTTATCGTTGTCCCGGGTCACGTCTGATTAAGCAGACCTATGATCAAAACATATTGCAACAGCGATCATTTCGTCCTATCTGTGTTCTATATACAGTATATTTAAGATCATATTCATGTTTTTAAGGTGGTAGGGTGTAAGTTAAGATATATTGAACTGCTATTTCGAGCAACAACGTAGTTTTGTGATGACGAACCTGTACTCCACATGTTGGCTGTAACACGCCATAAATGTTTAGGTAACACGTGATGGACTTTGAAGAAGAATTTCTTGCAATACACGTAAGTGACACTGTAATATCAGGATTGTTAAAGAAACTAAAAGTTCAGCATGTTGGGCTAAAAGGTTTTGCCATCATCGGCGTAAAGTCTCTCTCCATTCTGTGTTTATTATTGCTTGTGTTCAACGTTATGTTGTATCTTCATGCAAAGAAATTTAGAATTACCTCACAAATTGCGTTGTGTTGACAGTTTTCTGTGCAAGATCTCTGTTGCTATTTCGCTGAACCACTAAGTTACAGCGCGTAAACAAGCAGACATGGTGCCAAGCGGTGATATGCAAAAACTACACACACACACACACATGTATGTGTGTGTGTGCGAGCTGGCAGAAATGTTAGCACGCCGGGCGAAATGCGTTGCCGTATTTCGTATGCCGCTACGTTCTGAGTTCAAGTTCCGCCGAGGTCGACTTTGCCTTTCATCCTTTCGGGGTCGATAAATTAAGTACCAGTTACGCACTGGGGTCGATGTAATCGACTTAATCCGTTTGTCTGTCCTTGTTTGTCCTCTCTGTGTTTAGCCCCTTGTGGGTAATAAAGAAATATGTATGTGTATATATATATATATATATATATATTTCTTTACTACCCACAAGGGGCTAAACACAGAGAGGACAAACAAGGACAGACAAACGGATTAAGTCGATTACATCGACCCCAGTGCGTAACTGGTACTTAATTTATCGACCCCGAAAGGATGAAAGGCAAAGTCGACCTCGGCGGAGGCGACTCCAGGTCATCAGCGTCACTCGGGCTCATCCCGGATTTCGTATAAGACATATATCAAGAAGGTAAGAGACGTAATGCACACCGCAAACTTATATGTGCATTGATAACTCAACAGTAAGTAAGTTTTCTGCTTCTAACGAAAGAATGCAACAAAAATATAGTTTTAATATAAAAATTACTTCATTTATACACGAACTCCAGTCGTTTTGGTTTCATGGCGAACTCGTGTAATATTCTGTCATGCAGCTCCTTCTTGTTGTCCAAGTCGTTCAAAATGCTTTTCTCGATGGAAATACGAGCCAGTGAAGACAGCCGTTCTTGGGCCATTGTGCTTCTCAGATATGAGCGGATTCGATCCAGTGTTGAGAAACTTCTCTCATTTGCGATTAATGTTAAGGGGATGGTCAGCACTAGCTGAAATCACTGGCAATATATATATATATATATATATATATATATATATATATATAAAGTTAATCCAAACAAGAAAACAC
>NC_043002.1:5924971-5939971 GCF_006345805.1 Octopus sinensis
CAGACAATTGCAAACAAATGCTTAAAAAAATTCAAAACTCTGCAAAAATCCGGTACAAATTCTTCATGGTTCGAAACGTTACACTATTTCTTCAGATCGGCTACTACCTATTTATAAAACATTTTATCTAATTTTTTCTTCAATTTAATTGTTTTTCTTGTTTTATTCTGAGTTGAAAAAGCCGAAAAGACTGAAGTCAGTACTAACCTTTACAAAATGTACTTCATGATAAAATTATATAAGCATTTCTACCTTTTTTTCTTTATATATATATAGGGAGAGTTTTCGAAAAAAACAAAAGACGAAGGCAGGTGGTGTACAAAACAAACAGATGTATTAGTATAACGCTCAGGAATAGAAAAAGTATTTTACGTTTCGAGCCTATGCTCTTCTACAGAAAGGGACGCAGAAAAAAACAAACAAGGAGAGAAATAAGGAGAGAAAAAAGGAGAGAATGTCTATATATATATATATATATATATACATTCAGATATATGTACATACATAAACTCACTACAGACATGTATATATGTGCGTGTACTTGTACACACACACACACACACACACACACGTATCTGTATTTATATATTTATATATTGTGACCACCATCCTGGTTCCTTGCAAACCATTTACACCCCAAAACATTATCTGTACGAGAAGAAAGCAACGAATGAGGTAAGAGTGTCTGCGTGGATGTTAGCATAAGACCAAATATCTCTTGAGAAGAATAGACCATTATTGCTGCAGGAAGATGAAACAAACACGTCCGTGGGTCAGAAACAGGAGCGTATCTGTGAGTAAATTTAGACTATCAGTCGTAGGGGCCATTTTCTAGATGCGTCTAAGGTGTCTGAGGGTGTAGTGTCTGCACCGTCTCATAGTATAAAACTCGATTACATTAGGCCAGTATTTTTCTTTTTATGTCTAACTTGAAGTAATGAAAGTCGAAGTAGCCATGGCTGTGATTTTGAATTTAGATCATAACAAAATGGTATTTTCTTCACTGCTTTATAGATTTTGCAAGTCTGCGGCTACGTCAAGGGAATTGCTGTTATGAGTTGTCTCAGTTCTTACTGAATTACATTTCTTCTTTTGTTATATTTTGTAATCTTCAGCGAATGTTTTTTTTCTTTAAAATAAATAAAATACAGTAAAAATAAATAAAAAAAGTTCTTCGTTTTGTTTTTTGTCTCTTTTCATCTCCTAAGTGTTTTACGATGGCATCTTCTTGTTGCTAATTGTAGCTGGCTTTCAAGAATAAAAGAAATGAAAGATAAGAGCGACGAAAACAAAACGAAATGATACTGATAATGGTAAACGTTTCACTCACTCCATCATAATTTTACGACTTACTTCTGCTTCTATTTATCATCCATCTTTTATATATTTTCTTGTTAATTTTTTTTTATATCTTAAGCTTGTGCTTCAAAGAGAAAAAGTCGACTCTTTAGATTACTAAGATGCTAAAAGGACTAAAGAACAAAACAAAAGAAATCTCAATTGGAATTCTTTTTTTTATCCACTCAAAGACTTGCATGTTAAGTAAAATGTAAATTGGATCGTATTGCTCTCGGGTTGTCCAACGAGCTTGTTAGGAATGGTGTTTTGCGATTGAGACAGGAAGTAGAGAGATAGGTAACCATATTGCAAACGAGTGGCAACGTTCTAAATATGGGACTCTATATTTATCTATCTATCTATCTATCTATCTATCTATCTATCTATCTATCTATCTATCTATCTCTATCTATCTATCTGTCTGTCTGTCTGTCTGTCTGTCTGTCTGTCTGTCTATCTATCTATCTATCTATCTATCTATCTATCTATCTATCTTTCTGTCTGTCTATCTGTCTGTCTGTCCACCCGTCCGTCCGTCCGTCTGTCTGTCTGTCTGTCTATCTATCTATCTATCTATCTATCTATCTATCTATCTATCTATCTATCTATCTATCTGTCTGTCTGTCTGTCTGTCTGTCTATCTATCTATCTATCTGTCTGTCTGTCTGTCTGTCTGTCTGTCTGTCTATCTATCTATCTATCTTTCTGTCTGTCTATCTGTCTGTCTGTCCACCCGTCCGTCCGTCCGTCTGTCTGTCTGTCTGTCTGTCTATCTATCTATCTATCTATCTATCTATCTATCTATCTATCTATCTATCTATCTATCTATCTATCTATCTATCTATCTATGTCTGTCTGTCTGTCTGTATGTGTGTATGCCGTATTTTCGGGATTCGGGAATGAAGGTGCACGGGTAGGCTCACCCCAATTTTGCCTAAGTAACTGCAGCTACCCTCGAGTCCTCTAGCTGCATATCTCACACATTTTCATGTACAGAACCATGAACTTTTAGACTGAGGCCCTTCGGTAAGCTATTATGGTAAGCGGAGTTACACTACTTATCTTAACTCTATCAAATATCCCCACTGACCCCTACAGCATTCTCCATCGTTAATAAGACTAGTCACTACCAACCAACAACACTAAAATTATATCAAGAATCACCATTATATTATCAAGAATCACACTGCTACTAACTACCATCCCTAATATAAAGTTATCATCATTGCTCAAGCAATACGCACCATCATCCATCATCACTTGTAGACAAGGCGCAGGAGTGGCTGTGTGGTAAGTAGGTTGCTTGCGAACCACATGGCTCCGGGTTCAGTCCCATTGCGTGGCATCTTGGGCAAGTGTCTTCTGCTATAGCCCCGGGCCGACCAATGCCTTGTGAGTGGATTTGGTAGGCGGAAACTGAAAGAAGCCTGTCGTATATATGTATGTGTGTGTTTGTGTGTTTGTGTTTGTCCGCCTAGCATTGCTTGACAACCGATGCTGGTGTGTTTATGTCCCTGTTACTTAGCGGTTTGGCAAAAGAGGTCGATAGAATAAGTCCTGGGCTTACAAAGAATAAGTCCCGGGGTCGATTTGCTCGACTAAAGGTGGTGCTCCAGCATGGCCTCAGTCAAATGACTGAAACAAGTAAATGAGTAAATGAGTAAGCATGGTTTTTTCTTTATTATAGGCATGTAGCCTGAATATAGAATGGGCATTACAATTACATACAAAACAATACAAAATTTGGGGCACATAAAAGAAATAATGAATCTGAGATGAGTTCTGTGTAATGGGAAATGGAATGGTTTACGAGTCCCCCCAGCTCGCAGTTTCGTTTTACAGTTCCTTATACATTTTGTAATACAGTTTGTAATTGTTCTATTTATTTATCAGTTATAAATTCAATTACGTCATCCAGTCCAATCACGTTGGACAAATTATCAGAACGAATATATAGTTGAGTTATTTTAATCTTTTCTTTAAATGTCTCTACTAATTTATCCATTTTTTCTTTTTCCACTAACACCGCTCTATAGCTTGGTTGGATGTTGTAGCATCATCAGAACTTGCGATGACGAAAGAGTACTGCTGAATATTTACCGTAGTTTAGCCGTCTTAGTAACTAGAATATGTTTGCTTAATTATGTAAGTTATTTTCCTACAAATTTGTGAGAATTGTGATACATATTTTATTATAATGAACTGCCAGTAAACACAAGCAACACAGTACGATAAGAATCATATTTACAATGCAAATAGATATTTTACTTATATTTATTAAAACTTATAAAACATGAGAAAATATGAACTATTTTTGTATGATAAAAGTGAGAATGTTAAAACCATTTTTAATATATTACTTTCAAAGCGCCACCAAAAACCATTACTGACTTATCATAACGTAACGCTCATCAAATTCACTGTCGCTGTATCTTCAACCATGCCCTCCTCCTCGGGATCCTCAATGCCATCTGAGTCAGAGGTGTCTGAATCCTCATATAAAAAGCCATCATCTGCACTATCGAGAGAATTGCTATTGTCTTTGTTTTAACTGCACCCCAAGCATTTTCCAGCAACTGGTAAACTTGAACTGTTGTAGGCTTCTTCATCCGGCCTGTTGGTGTTTGCTCAGATTGGAGTATTATCCATTTGTTCTGTTCTTTACGCATATCGTCATTAAGATTTATTGATAATCCAGAGGTTGCAGTTGATCTCCATGTATTACAGCCACTTGAATGTTTAATCTGTTTATTCTACTCTTGATGGATTTTGTTACACGAGCCCGGAACTGATTCAACATAACAAGCGATGGCTTTTGACAAGTCTACCGAGAAACCATGACCCCATTGTTTCTAACCAGAGTCTTATTCCATCCTCATCCATCCATCATCTAGAGTGAACATGGATGATAATACCCGGTGGAATATTTTCTTTCGGCATTGTTTTCCGTTTGAATATGAGCAAAGGTGGTAATTCGGTGTTACCAGTGCAGGCCAATGCACATGTAAAATGTCATTTCTCACGACCGGAGGTTTTGATAGCCACAGTTTTGTTATCTTTCACGTCAACACACTTATTGGTCAGTATATGAAACCTCACGAAGGCGGCGAGCTGGCAGAATCGTTTGCACGCCGGGCGAAGTGCTTAACAGTATTTCGTCTGCCGTTACGTTCTGAGTACAAATTCGACTTAGCCTTTCATCCTTTCGGGGTCGATTAAATAAGTACCAGTTACGCACTGGGGTCGATATAATCGCCTTAATCCGTTTGTCTATCCTTGTTGGTCCTCTCTGTGTGTAGCCCCTTGTGGGTAGTAAAGAAATAGGTATATGAAACCTCACGAGAGCTTTATCCATATTTGCAATGTGTCCCAGTTCAATATTTGTTGTTTTTCTGATATTTAAAGCAAATCGATGAAACTCACCAGTTTTGATTTCATACTCTGCTATTTTTTTGGTGCTGTTTTTGTTTTTGTTCGCATGGCTAATCCGTTTCGTTTTATGAATCTTTAGTACCACCTGGCGGCACCAGAAAAATCATTATGAGCTCCTGCAGCCGCTCATACTTTGGTATCGTAAATGATTTGTTTCGCCGACGCTGCAAATATCTTGGCTTCGTTGATTTGAAACCCAGGTCTTTATCTCATTCCATCCATTTAGGTTTCGGTTTGCGAAGGTGCTGTTTAGGTCTTCCTGTTTGCTGAAGTTTCTTTTCTTGTTTACGCCAATCACAGACCATATTCTCTGTAGGGAGAGGCCTGAAATGCCTTGCAGCAGCTCGGTTGCCATGTTCCTTTGCGAATGTTACTACCTGCAGTTTATAAGTAACTCTGTAGGCATGTCGTATCGTTGACTCCGTAATGGGATTTTGATAATTTTAAAATTTGTCTGCGTAAGCGCTGGCAGTCGCCGGTACACTGAGACCGACGTCATAACCACCAAAACAAATACCTATTTCTTTACTACCCACAAGGGGCTAAACACAGAGAGGACAAACAAGGATAGACAAACGTATTAAGTCGATTACATCGATCGACCCCAGTGCGTAACTGGTACTTAATTTATCGACCCCGAAAGGATGAAAGGCAAAGTCGACCTCGGCGGAATTTGAACTCAGGACGTAACGGCAAACGAAATACGGCTACGCATTTCGCCCGGCGTGCTAACGTTTCTGCCAGCTCGCCGCCTTACTACCAAAACAAATACCGCTACTAGTTAACAGCTACCTAAACTTTAGACCCCCTGATTATTCTTTACAATTCCACCACACACCAATTCTTTTTTATAAAAGTTTCCGAAGTGGTAATTTATATCAAAGAAGTACTCCTGGCATGTGGAAGCACTCCGTCGGTTACGACGATGAGGGTTCCGGTTGATCCGAATCAACGGAACAGCCTGCTCGTGAAATTAACGTGTAAGTGGCTGAGCACTCCACAGACACGTGTACCCTTAACGCAGTTCTCGGGGATATTCAGCGTGACACAGAGAGTGACAAGGCCGGCCCCTTGAAATACAGGTACAAGAGAAACAGTAAGAGAAAGTTGTGGTGAAAGAGTACAGCAGGGATCACCACCATCCCCTGCCGGAGCCTCGTGGAGCTTTTAGGTGTTTTCGCTCAATAAACACTCACAACGCCCAGTCTGGGAATCGAAACCGCAATCCTATGACCGCGTGTCCGCTGCCCTAACCACTGGGCCATTGCGCCTCCACTCCTGGTATGTACTGTGTTAATTAATAACTAATGTTAACGATCCTCTCAAGTGAACAAACAACAGCACACAGCTGCTGGAGACACAGATTTGATTATAATATACTGAATAAATATATTTTTAATTCATTACTATAACTGCATGTGTATAGCTATATTTTTAATTTACTATATTTAATTGCTAACCATTCTAAAAATAGATGCCAGTAGGCCTACCACAGCACTTGTAAGTTACCCAAGTTTACCTAAAGCCTGATCTTCAGCATATAATACGCAGGGTGATTTTTTTGAGGATAGTTTTGGAGAAAATAGTGCGCCTTATATGCCGGAAAATATGGGGCCTGACGAGCTAGGTTCCCGTTACAAGCCTACGATACCTTAAGTTCTATGGGGCCTGAATCAAACCGTTTTTTAAAATAATAATATACGTAAATCCAACATGATGTCTAGAGTTCCTCTTTCTTTCGTTTGTCCAATCACACGTCTGTCTTTCTGTCTGTTTGTCTGTCTATTTATCATTTTTAAAATAGTCACAAAATCGGAAATTTTGGAGCTGAGGTTAGATGAACAAAAATATTTAACAAACAGTTATTTTATCACTCCCGGAAATATCAAAAGTGAAATTGAACTGAGCGGGATTCGAACTCAGAACGTAGGGAAATGCTGCAACAGTTACGCTCTAGTAATTTCTGATAATCTACTGCCTACATTCACGCGCGCACGCACACACGCATGCGCGAACACGCACACATACATGTATATACACACGTGCATGTACAGACGTATAAAACTATACATATATAAATATAAACACACACATACATTATTTCTTTACTACCCACAAGGGGCTAAACACAGAGGGGACAAACAAGGACAGACAAACAGATTAAGTCGATTACAGTACCAGTACTTAATTTATCGACCCCGAAAGGATGAAAGGCAAAGTCGACCTCGGCGGAATTTGAACTCAGAACGTAACGGCAAACGAAATACGATACACACACATACATATGTACGTGCATGTATGTAGGTATGTAAGTAGTTAGGTGTCCGTGTGTGTGTGTAGTGTGTGTGTATGTATGTGTATGTATATATATATATATATATATATATATATATGGGTATATACATATGTGTATGTGTGTGTGCATGCATATATATATATTATATACTGTGTGTGTGTTTATGTCTGTGTGCATGTGTCTATGTGTGTGTGTGTGCATTTGTATGTGTGCGCGCGCGCATGCCTGTTTGTATATAGTTTGTGGAACAATGAAATAAGTGACATATACAACGGAAATCCCTTTTCGGTGTTCGTGAGGTAATTTATAACTCAAAATGTTGGAGCAACCATAGGCTTCCCCTAGAACTCACTTTGATTGCATTTTATCTAGACACAATATAGAATGATGTAACATAAGCACAAATATAATATATAAGAGATACAGGAACGACACACACACACAAACACACACATGCATAACACATGTATGTATGTGTGTATGTATGTATGTGTGTATGAATGTATGTGTGTATGAATGTATGTATGTATGTATGTA
Organism: Octopus sinensis; assembly: GCF_006345805.1. NCBI lineage: Eukaryota > Metazoa > Mollusca > Cephalopoda > Octopoda > Octopodidae > Octopus > Octopus sinensis. Next base: position 5,932,575 of record NC_043002.1, read on the forward strand.
TGTATGTGTGTATGAATGTATCTATGTATGTATGTATGTATGAATGTATGTATGTATGTATGTATGTGTGTATGAATGTATGTGTGTATGAATGTATGTATGTATGTATGTATGTATGTGTGTATGAATGTATGTATGTATGAATGTATGTATGTATGTATGTATGTATGTGTGTATGAATGTATGTGTGTATGTATGTATGTATGTATGTATGTATGTGTGTATGAATGTATGTGTGTATGAATGTATGTATGTATGTATGTGTGTATGAATGTATGTGTGTATGTATGTATGTATGTATGTATGTATGTATGTATGTGTGTATGAATGTATGTATGTATGTATGTATGTATGTGTGTATGAATGTATGTGTGTATGAATGTATGTATGTATGTATGAATGTATGTATGAATGTATGTGTGTATGTATGTATGTATGTATGTATGTATGTGTGTATGAATGTATGTATGTATGTATGTATGTGTGTATGAATGTATGTGTGTATGAATGTATGTATGTATGTATGTATGTGTGTATGAATGTATGTGTGTATGTATGTATGTATGTATGTGTTGATGATGTATGGTGTATGAATGTATGTATGTATGTATGTATGAATGTATGGTATGTATGTATGTATGTATGTATGTATGAATGTATGTATGTATGTATGTATGTATGTATGTGTGTATGAATGTATGTGTGTATGTATGTATATGTATGTATGTATGTATGTATGTATGTATGTGTGTATGAATGTATGTATGTATGAATGTATGTATGTATGTATGTATGTATGTGTGTATGAATGTATGTGTGTATGAATGTATGTATGTATGTATGTATGTGTGTATGAATGTATGTATGAATGTATGTATGTATGTATGTATGTATGTGTGTATGAATGTATGTATGTATGTATGTGTGTATGAATGTATGTGTGTATGAATGTATGTATGTATGTATGTATGTGTGTATGAATGTATGTATGTATGTATGTATGTATGAATGTATGTATGTATGTATGTATGTGTGTATGAATGTATGTGTGTATGAATGTATGTATGTATGTATGTATGTGTGTATGAATGTATGTATGTATGAATGTATGTATGTATGTATGTATGTATGTGTGTATGAATGTATGTGTGTATGTATGTATGTATGTATGTATGTATGTGTGTATGAATGTATGTGTGTATGAATGTATGTATGTATGTATGTGTGTATGAATGTATGTGTGTATGTATGTATGTATGTATGTATGTATGTATGTATGTATGTGTGTATGAATGTATGTATGTATGTATGTATGTATGTATGTGTCTATGAATGTATGTATGTATGTATGTATGAATGTATGTGTGTATGTATGTATGTATGTATGTATGTGTGTATGAATGTATGTATGTATGTATGTATGTATGTATGTGTGTATGAATGTATGTATGTATGTATGTATGTATGTGTGTATGAATGTATGTGTGTATGAATGTATGTATGTATGTATGAATGTATGTATGAATGTATGTGTGTATGTATGTATGTATGTATGTATGTATGTGTGTATGAATGTATGTATGTATGTATGTATGTGTGTATGAATGTATGTGTGTATGAATGTATGTATGTATGTATGTATGTATGTGTGTATGAATGTATGTGTGTATGTATGTATGTATGTATGTATGTGTGTATGAATGTATGTGTGTATGAATGTATGTATGTATGTATGTATGAATGTATGTATGTATGTATGTATGTATGTATGTATGTATGTATGTATGTATGTATGTATGTATGTATGTATGTATGTATGTGTGTGTGTATGCATGCATGTATGTATGTATGTATGTATGTGTGTGTGTGTATGTATGTATGTATGTATGTATGTATGTATGTACGAATGTATGTATGTATGTATGTATGTATGTATGTATGTATGTATGTATGTATGTATGTATGTATGAATGTATGTATTGTATGTATGTATGTATGAATGTATGTATGTATGTATGTATGAATGTATGTATGTATGTATGTATGAATGTATGTATGTATGTATGTATGTATGTATGTATGTATGTATGTATGTATGTATGTATGTATGTATGTATGTATGTATGTATGTGTGTGTATGCATGCATGTATGTATGTATGTATGTATGTATGTGTGTGTGTATGCATGCATGTATGTATGTATGTATGTATGTATGTATGTATGAATGTATGTGTGTATGTATGTATGTATGTATGTATGAATGTATGTATGTATGTATGTATGTATGAATGTATGTATGTATGTATGTATGTATGTATGTATGTATGTGTGTGTGTATGCATGCATGTATGTATGTATGTATGTATGTATGTATGTGTGTGTGTATGTATGTATGTATGTATGTATGTATGCATGTATGTATGTATGTATGTATGTATGAATGTATGTATGTATGTATGTATGTATGAATGTATGTATGTATGTATGTATGTATGAATGTATGTATGTATGTATGTATGAATGTATGTATGTATGTATGTATGTATGAATGTATGTATGTATGTATGTGTGTGTGTATGCATGCATGTATGTATGTATGTATGTATGTGTGTATGAATGTATTGTGGATGAATGTATGTATGTATGTATGTATGATGTATGTATGTATGTATGTATGTATTATGTATGTATGTAGTATGTATGTATTATATGTATGTATGTATGTGTGTGTGTATGCATGCATGTATGTATGTATGTATGTGTGTGTGTGTGTATTATGTGTGTATGTATGTATGTATGTATGTATGTACGAATGTATGTATGTATATGTATGTATGTATGTATGTATGTATGTATGTATGTATGTATGTATGTATGAATGTATGTATGTATGTATGTATGTATGTATGAATGTATGTATGTATGTATGTATGAATGTATGTATGTATGTATGTATGTATGTATGTATGTATGTATGTATGTATGTATGTATGTATGTATGTATGTATGTATGTGTGTGTATGCATGCATGTATGTATGTATGTATGTATGTATGTGTGTGTGTATGCATGCATGTATGTATGTATGTATGTATGTATGTATGTATGAATGTATGTGTGTATGTATGTATGTATGTATGAATGTATGTATGTATGTATGTATGTATGAATGTATGTATGTATGTATGTATGTATGTATGTATGTATGTATGTGTGTGTGTATGCATGCATGTATGTATGTATGTATGTATGTATGTATGTGTGTGTGTATGTATGTATGTATGTATGTATGTATGCATGTATGTATGTATGTATGATGTATGAATGTATGTATGTATGTATGTATGTAATGTATGAATGTATGTATGTATGTATGTATGTATGAATGTATGTATGTATGTATGTATGAATGTATGTATGTATGTATGTATGAATGTATGTATGTATGTATGTGTGTGTGTATGCATGCATGTATGTATGTATGTATGTATGTATGTATGTATGTGTGTGTGTGTATGTATGTATGTATGTATGTATGTATGCATGTATGTATGAATGTATGAATGTATGTATGTATGTATGAATGTATGTATGTATGTATGTATGTATGAATGTCAGGTCACTTTCGAGTGCTACTGGTAACATGTAACCCAGTACAACCTGTTGCATGGTCGGGTCGTCGGCAACTAAACCGGCAACCCCACCAAGCATGCATGATGTGGGGGGTGTTTATTGGACACCCAGCGGGATGAAAAACAAAACCCGTCAAAGGGCGGAGGAACTCTTGAGACTCAACGGCCATCCAATAAATGTCTTAAGGCTGTATCATGCGCGGGGAAATAGAAATCATCGGACTGAATACCCGATCGCGCGGTTAAACCATTGGGAGTGAGGACTCCTAGCCTTTGTGAGGGCATATTTCATTATAGAAAGGTAATCAGGTAACTGGTAAACTCCGACATAAAACCTGTGGCTCAGTGGTTACCGATGATGTTGACTTGTTCTTCTTTTCGGATTATGGCTGCTGTTGCTTAGTGAGTGGGATTGACTCAGTGCACAGCCTTTCCTCACTTTATAAAAGATATCTTCTTGCACAAGCATGGCACGATAACAACATCGATTAAGCTTCGTGCAATGGCCATACTCGATAACGAGGGGGCAGACACCATGTATGTATGTATGTATGTATGTATGTATGTACGTATGTACGTCCTTCCAGGGTGCAAAAAGGAAATTTCTGTCTACATTTTGATGTTGTGTTATTCGTCGGGATGATTTAAGGTCGGTATCCTTTATTTCCATCTCGCCCCAACACCAGCTTCTGTTGATAATATTGATTTCAAATTTTGGCACAAGGCCAGCTATTTCAGCCTCAGTGCTTGACTGGTACTTAATTTATCGACCCCGAAAGCCCGAAAGGATGAAAGGCAAAGTTGACCTCGGCGGAATTTGAACGGATGAAATGCCGCTAAGCATTTCGCCCGGCATGCTAACGATTCTGCCAGCTCGCCGCCTTCACTACTGTCGGTAATACTAGAACTACAAACACGTGGTTGCTCTGGAGACTGATATTCAAGAGGAGAGAATCTCTCCTAGCTTTAAGCATGTTCAAGTATATATATCTGTTGAACTGAATATTGCAGACGACATCGAGAAATGAAAGGAATATCTAGTAAATAATTTCTAACTAAAATTTAACATAGGCGTAGGAGTGGATGTGTGGTAAGTAGCTTGCTTACGAACCGCATGGTTCCGGGTTCAGTCCCACTGCGTGGCACCTTGGGCAAGTGTCTTCTACTATAGCCTCACGGCGATCAAAGCCTTTTGAGTGGATTTGGTAGACGGAAACTGAAAGAAGCCCGTCGTATATATATATGTATATATATATATATGTGTGTGTGCGCGTATGTTTGTGTGTCTGTGTTTGCCCCCTTTGCTTGACAACCGATGCTGGTGTGTTTATGTCCCCGTCACTTAGCGGTTCGGCAAAAGAGACCGATAGAATAAGTACGCGGCTTTTCAAATAATAAGTCCCGGGGTCGAGTTGCTCGATTAAAGGCGGTGCTCCAGCATGGCCGCAGTCAAATGACTGAAACAAGAAAAAGAGTAAAGAGAGAGAATCTCTTATAATAAAGATCCAGAGAGAAAGGAACAGATGCATCGCATCCATGAACACCAGAGACATAAATAAAGATATAATATCTACATTTTGACACCTCTACAAATTACCAGTGGTAAAAATCCAATATATAAGTTCGTGTAGGTTCTCACCTACAAACGAAGATCTAATTAAAGAAACCCATTGAATAAAACAACCGCTAATTAACAAAGCATATTTTAATAGACTTAGTAGATCGAGCTACAGAATATATGTGCATAAAACACAAATATATTAGGCGTTACACACCATAAAGTTGACAAGTCCTACATAAAATATATTGTATGAATCAAATACATACTAATAATCTAAAAACCGCTCATGAAACGGAACATAAAACGCATCCCACAAAACTATAAAATAACACCCATAAAACCATTACAAAAATGTTGAAATGAAATAAAAAACCTTATCAACAACAATGTAATTTATAAATACGATTAGAAGCAGTTGTAAACTTCATGACTCCGGCTGTTCGTTGCCCAAACAAGTACAACATCCTCTCGTAGGATCCCCAGACAAAAGGAACAATTGTAAGACACAACGTCACACAACACAAAACAAAGTTAGATAGGAAGACATTTGTTGTTAACGTAGCCATACTATGCGGAACCACACAACAATAGATTCGCGATTAATGATGGAAGCATTACTCATAATACAGCACAACGCGCCAAAATAAACAGAGAGAAAATATGCACACGTCACAAAACAAAATGAACGTCGTGTGATTGATGACGTTTAAATATATAAGGTATTTCTTTATTATGATTATAAAAATCGATTACACAGAAGGACAAATACAGGACATACATACAAAAAATTTAAGAGATTCGTTTAAAAATTTTCATTTACATTTGGGTATTCATTATAACATAAATGTCCTTACATGACCAGTAGAACAAACAACAGTACATGAACTTATAATCTCACTGGAGTTTTTACACCCCGGCAATTTATGAGGCCCTGCAGCTTTTATTCCTCTCTCTCCTCCATGGTCAAGCTGGGTTTCTGACACCCACCTTTTTTTCCACTTCCTTCCATCTTTTCTCATACACACCCCGTGGTAAGATCCTCTTTTCCAGCCCCATTTTGCTCTTCAGATGATATCTGAAGTAAGTGAGCAAGCCGGGGCCGGAGACAAAGGATCCTATCGCGGCTCCTTCCATCCTTGTTCTCCACATGCATTCTTTTACTACTGCAACCGTGCAGTGAAAACATGCCTCACCTTCCTTCGCGAGTCCAGTTGGCGGTATCATCTTAATCATAGACTCAGCCGACAGCTGTACTCGTCCCAGATGCGATAACACGTGTTCTGCGTAACTTATCAAGTCGGACAACTTCCGACAGTGAACAAAAGCGTGCTGGACGGTTTCATCGTCCAACTCGCACCTTGGACACGTCGGTGGCACTGAAACTCCGTGCCGCGATAACTTCTCGCGAACAGGTAAAGCATTCCTATAGCACTGCCAGGCCAGGGATCTTTGGAAATTATCCAAATACCCCGACCTGAAAGTTTTTTTAAACAGGTTGGTAAGCTGGTCTTCGTCAAACCCCAGATCCCCTCCTAGGACGTCGTCGTTTTTGCCTCTACCAGCCCTCTATAAAATACCGACGGTGGTATTCCCGCAGCCGGCTTGCCCGCCTTGTGGATCAGCGTGAGTGCCTGTCGGCACTCCTTTTGCCATGGAGTCAGTTTCCATCTTTTGATGTAACCGGGTTTAAAATTCACTAAGGAGGCCGGTCTCGGGAAAAATCCCCCTGCCAGCGGACTCCACACCTTATCACCTCCAGGTGGGCCAGAGATGCCTTAGCCTCAACGCATGTCTGCGCATCATCAACCAAGGCATTCCTAACCCACCCTTTAACGGTTCCTGGCAGCAAACGGAGCGCCTCACAAGTGGCCTTCCTCCTTTCCACAAAAAGCGGAAAAGAATTCGCTCCAACTTGTTAAGCCATGAATCGGGGCAAGGGACAACGGTCAGGCGGTAGGTGATACAGATGCAATGAACATCTGCACACCACCTCCGCCTTTCCTTTCAAGGACAGAACCTTCCGGACCAGGTCCGTACTACGGTCCTTCCACCTTGCTTGTCACCTCCTCTCATTGTTCTCCGTTTGGGAGTCTGTTGGCCCAAACCAAACTCCCAGCAACTTAACAGGGCCATCCGTCCAGTGTCCCACGACACTGGACGATATCGACTTGCTCCTCTAGGTGCCGAGGCGCAAGCCAACAGAT